>NC_092041.1:83985702-84231681 GCF_003086295.3 Arachis hypogaea
AAGGACTGTACTTGCAACGTGTCCCTATTAATAAATTCGTAACTCGCCAATTTCCGCCACGTCAATTTTTGGCGCCGTTGCCGGGGAGTTGCAACAGTGTGCTAATTTATTGATTGGTATTTATTTTAATTGCAATTTTTCTTTTCATTCTGTCACTATGAGCTGTACGTTTCTTTCGTTAAATGACGCGTTCACTTCCTGATCCAAGCTTGCCAGTATTTGACCCTGAGATTGAAAGAACTCTTTCACGTATATGGCAAGCTCGGCGTCGGTGACTCCTCTTTGAGGATGAACCTGAACCGTCATCTAAGGAAGAAACAAGCTCCCTCTTTACTGATCCAGTTCATTTACGTGCAGATGACATGGCAGCGCCTAGGAGAGTCACTATCCAGGAGGAAAGGAGCCCCTGATTTTACGCTCCAACAATTCCAGACACACCACCCAGCAGTAGCTGTAGATTTTGAAATAAAGTTTTCACTACTCATCTTGATGCCCAAGTTTCATGGCTTATCTTTTCAAGAGCCTATCAAGCATCTTAGGGATTTCCAGACTGCTTTGTTCTACTGTTAAGCGTAATGGCACTGATGAAATCTCCATTCTGTTGAAAGCCTTCCCGTTTTCTCTGGAGGGAAAGCAAGAGAGTGGTACTACACTCAACCCAGAGCAACTGTTTCCAACTGGGATACACTTAGGAGAGAGTTTCTGGATAAATTCTTTCCAGCTGAAGTTGTTGATAAGCTGAGGAAGGACATGTCTATGATCGTTCAAGATGAATCTGAGACCCTCTATGAATTCTTGGAATGCTTCAATAATCTTCGAGACGCATGCTCCCATCATATGATTGACAAGATAGTGTTGCTTGGTTACTTTACACAGGGTTTGAAATCTCAAGATAGGACCACATTGGAAGGTGCTAGCAATGGTTCTATGAAAAAGTACAAGACTACGGATGAAGCATGGCAATTGATCAGCGACTTAGCTGACTCTACTAGGAATCACAAGCAGAAGCAAAGTCGATCAAGAGCTGTTGTAGAGGTATCCACTAGTAAAGAGACTGCTGCTATAGCTCAGAGCTTATGTGAAATGACTAACTTGCTGAAGCAGATGTAACTGAATCAACAACAGCCTCAGCAAGTTCAGCCTTCTCCACCACAGCACAGCCAGCAGTTGGTTCCACAAAGAGTATGCAGAATCTGTGCAGATTACAGTCACTATACCGATGAGTGTCCGCAACTCCAACCAGAAGACAACACTGTAGCAGCCACTCATAACTTTCATGACCGCCTCAATCAAGGGTACAATCAAGGTGGCAACTATAACCAAGGATGGCAGGATAACTCTAACTAAGGCTGGAGAGACAATTCTAACCAGGGTTAGAGGGACAATTATAACAGAGGAGGCAGAGATAACAATGGAAATCAGAGGTGGAATAACAATAACAACTTCAGGCAGTAGAATCAGAATCAGTCTTACAGAGCAACTCATTTAAGATAGCCTCAAGCATATCAGCAAACCTCTCAGATCACTTACCCCTCTTCATCTCCTAATGATGTGTTACTATAATCTATTGATCGGAGACAACAGGCCATGGAAAACAACCTTACTTCTACTCTGAATGGTTTGAATTCTACTTTGCAAGCCCTTGTCTCACAGATTGGATCAATGAACAACTCTAACAACCAGTCCTTAAGCTCTGGTGGACTCCTCTCTCAACCATTACCCAACCCAAAGGGTGGTATTAATGCCATCACCCTAAGGTCCGGAACCACACTGAAAGAGAGGAATCAGGAAGAGCCAAATCCATTTGAACACACCTCAGCTAAAGAGGTAGTGGAAATAGAAGATGTTGAAGAAGAAAAGAGCATGCAAGACATGGCAGAAAAAGAAGACGCCAAATCACAGGAAGGAGCAGCAACGGGTGCAGACACTATAGAGGACGCCGTTCCTATTCCATTTCCATAACTTGCAAAGAAGCCCAGGAAGCAGTTGGAACCTGATCCCAAAATGGTAGAAATCTTTAAAAAGGTTGAGGTAACTATTCCCCTTTTTTATGTCATTCAACAGGTACCTAAATATGCAAAGTTTCTAAAAGATTTATGCATACATAAAGACAAAATTAATGAATTAGAAACTATTCCTTTAGGAAGTTCTATATCTGCTTTAATGGGAAATATACCTGAAAAATGTAGTGATCCAGGTCAATGCATGGTTAACTGTACCATTAGAGGTGTGATATTTTCTGACTGCATGTGTGATTTAGGAGCATGTGTTAGTATAATGCCTTTATCTGTATATGATGTTTTGAGGCTCCCTCCCTTAAAAAGGTCGGCAGCTCATTTTGTGTTAGCAGATAAAAGTATTATTACAGTGGCTGGAGTTGCTGAAGATGTATTACTGGGAATCAAAGGTCTCACTTTCCCCATTAATTTTTACATCCTAGAGATGCCCCAAAATGACTCAGAGAAGCCATCATCAATCCTACTCGGAAGACCTTTCTTGAAGACCTCGAAGTTCAAATTAGATGCTTTCGCAGGCACATACTCTTTTGAAATAGACGGCCGAGTAGTAAGCTTCAATCTGAATGGAGTTATAAAACACCCTCCAGAAGATCGTTCTATCTTCCAGTGTGACATCATGGATGAAACCGTAGCTGAAGTTCACCAGGAAGAGTTTGAAGATAAGTACATAGGATAAGGTCCAAGTGTGGGAAATTCTGAGGATAATGCAGGTACTCTACCACTGCCATCAATTCCAGATAATCCAGAGCTAGACCATGAATAGAAGTTAGAATTGAAACCCCTCCCTCCACACCTCAAATATGCTTACCTCGAGGACAAGCAGAAGTTTCCAGTTATCATTGCACAGGACCTCACTTCTCAGCAGGAAGAGCAGTTACTTAGTATTCTGAGGAAGTGATGAGCGGATAATTTGTACGCTTTTTGGCATTGTTTTTAGTATGTTTTTAGTATGATCTAGTTAGTTTTTAGTATATTTTTATTAGTTTTTAGTTAAAATTCACTTTTCTGGACTTTACTATGAGTTTGTGTGTTTTTCTGTGATTTCAGGTATTTTCTGGCTGAAATTGAGGGACCTGAGCAAAAATCTGATTCAGAGACTGAAAAGGACTGCAGATGCTGTTGGACTCAGACCTCCCTGCACTCAAAGTGAATTTTCTGGAGCTACAGAAGCCCAATTGGCGCGCTCTTAACAGCTTTGGAAAGTAGACATCCTGGGCTTTCCAGCAATATATGATAGTCCATACTTTGCCCAAGATTTGATGGCCCAAACCGGCGTTCAAAGTCACCTTCAAGATTTCCAGCGTTAAACGCCAGAACTGGCACTCAAATGGGAGTTAAACGCCCAAACTGGTACTAAAGCTGGCGTTTAACTCCAAGAAGAGTCTCTACACGAAATTGCTTCATTGCTCAGCCCAAGCACACACCAAGTGGGCCCGGAAGTGGATTTTTATGTCATTTACTCATTTCTGTAAACCTTAGGCTACTAGTTTTCTATAAGTAGGACCTTTTACTATTGTATTCTCATCTTTTGATCACTTGAGATCTCTAGATCACTGGGAGGCTGGCCTCACGGCCATGCCTAGACCTTGTTCTTATGTATTTTCAATGGTGGAGCTTCTACACACCATAGATTAAGGTGTGGAGCTCTGCTGTACCTCGAGTATTAATGCAATTACTATTGTTCTTCCATTCAATTCCGCTTGTTCTTGTTCTAAGATATCACTTGTTCTTCAACTTGATGAATGTGATGATCCGTGACACTCATCATCATTCTCACCTATGAACGTGTGACTGACAACCACCTCCGTTCTACCTTCGATTGGGTGAATATCTCTTGGATTCCTGATTGCACGATGCATGGTTGATCGCCTGACAACCGAGTGCTCATCTGACAACCGAGCCAACCATTCCGTGAGATCAGAGTCTTCGTGGTATAGGCTGGAACTGATGGCGGCATTCAAGAGAATCCGGAAGGTCTAACCTTGTCTGTGGTATTCTGAGTAGGATTCGATGATTGAATGACTGTGACGTGCTTCAAACTCCTAGCAGGCGGGGCGTTAGTGACAGATGCAAAAGAATCGATGGATTCTATTCCGGCCTGACCGAGAACCGACAGATGATTATCCATGCTGTGACAGAGCATAGGCGACGTAATCACTGAGAGGATGGGAGGTAGCCACTGACAACGGTGAAACCCTACATAAGCTTGCCATGGAAAGGAGTAAGAAGGATTGGATGAAGACAGTAGGAAAGCAGAGAGACGGAAGGGAAGGCATCTTCATGCACTTATCTGAAGTTCCTACCAATGAATTACATAAGTACCTCTATCTTTATCTTTATGTTTATTTCGTTCATCACCATATCCATTTGAGTTTGCCTGACTAAGATCTACAAGATGACCATAGCTTGCTTCATACTAACAATCTCCGTGGGATCGACCCTTACTCGCGTAAGGTTTATTACTTGGACGACCCAGTGCACTTGCTGGTTAGTTGTGCGAAGTTGTGTAATGCCATGGTACTGAGCTACCAAGTTTTTGGGGTTCATGATCGGGGATTATGAGAGTTGTGAAAAGTATTGTTCACAATTTCGCGCACCAAGTTTTTGGCGCCGTTGCCGGGGATTGTTGAGTTTGGACAACTGACGGTTCATCTTGTTGCTTAGATTAGGTATTTTTTTTCTTCAGAGTTCTTAAGAATGAATTCTAGTGTTTCAAGGTGATGTTCTTATCATCACCAAAGCTGATTGATCTTCATCAATTTAGCTCTTGAATGCAATGTTCTGCTGAAGCTTGGCTGACCATGTCTAATTCCTTTAGACTGAAGCTTTAGACTAACATTGGATGATTCCTGGGATTCTCATTAAGGATTTTGATATCTTTTTCCACTTAATTTTCGAAAAACACAAAAAAAATCAAAAAAATCATAAAATCTAAAAATTTCTTGTTTGAGTCTAGTGTCTCATGTTAAGTTTGGTGTCAATTGCATGCATCCATTCATGTGTTCTTAAGGATCTTCAAATAATTCTTGATGATTTCTTACTCAGATCTTTGAATTCTCTTGACTTGAGTGTTTTATGTGTCTCATATGCATTCTCATTAGTGTCAGTAGTATACAAACTGCTAAGTTTGGTGTCTTGCATGCATAGTTATTTGATTCTTGTTGCATTTTGATTTTTCCTTATTATTAAAAAAATCCAAAAATATTTTTTATTTGTGTCTTCTCAAGTCAATACTACAGAGAAATTAAAGATTCAGAACATACAGCAGAGGAATTACACAGAAAAGCTGGGCGTTCAAAACGCCCAGTGAAGAAGGACAGACTGGCGTTTAAACGCCAGCCAGGGTACCTGGTTGGGCGTTTAATGCCCAAAAGGGTATAGTTTTGGGCGTTAAACGCCAGAATGTGCACCATTCTGGCCGTTTAACGCCAGGATGGCTAAAGGGGAAGATTCTGTTTTCAAATCAAAATTTTTTTCAAGTTTTCAAAGTTTTTCAAAATCAAATCTTTTTTCAAATCAATTTTTCAATCAAATCTTTTTCAAAATCAATTTCTTTCTATTTTCTAAGATACTTACTATCAATTAATGATTTGATTCAACATTTCAAGTATGTTGCCTTTTCTGTTGAGAAAGGTTTAATGTTTGAATCATATCTTTTCTTGTCAGTCAAGTTTTTAATTTTCAAAATCAAATCTTTTTAAAATGTTTTTCAAATCATATCTTCTCAATCACATCTTTTTTTTAAAAATTAATCATATTTTCTTAACCACATCTTTTTCAAAATAGTTTTCAATCAAATCTTTTTTATTTCTAATTTCAAAATCTTTTTCAAAAATCACTTGATTTCTTTTCCACTTTCATTTTCGAAAATCAATCAAAGTTTTTCAAAAATGTTTTCAAAATCTTCTACTTAATTTTTGAAAATTACTTCCCTCCTTCTCATATCCTTCTATTTATGGACTAACACTATCCCTTAATGCAAAATTTGAACTCCATCTTCATTGATAAGTTCGAATTTTCTACTTCTGTC
Organism: Arachis hypogaea; assembly: GCF_003086295.3. Lineage (NCBI taxonomy): Eukaryota > Viridiplantae > Streptophyta > Magnoliopsida > Fabales > Fabaceae > Arachis > Arachis hypogaea. The sequence continues at coordinate 83,991,751 of NC_092041.1, forward strand.
TTCTACTTTTCTTTTCCTCTGACACCTAAAGGAATCTCTATACTGTGACATAGAGGATTCCACATTTTCTTGTTCTCTTCTCTCTCATATGAGCAGGAGCAAAGACAAAGGCATTCTTGTTGAGGCTGATCCTGAACCTGAAAGGACCTTGAAGAGAAAGCTAAGAGAAGCCAAAGCACAACTCTCTTCAGAGGACCTGACCGAATTCTTCAAAGAAGAAGAACACATGGCAGCCGAAAACAACAATGCCAACAATGCAAGGAAGGTGCTGGGTGACTTTACTGCACCTACTCCCGATTTCTATGGGAGAAGCATCTCTATCCCTGCCATTGGAGCAAACAACTTTGAGCTTAAGCCTCAATTAGTTTCTCTAATGCAACAGAATTGCAAGTTCCATGGACTTCCATTGGAAGATCCTCATCAGTTTTTAGCTGAATTTTTGCAAATCTGTGACACAGTCAAGACTAATGGGGTTGACCCTGAGGTCTACAGACTTATGCTATTCCCTTTTGCTGTAAGAGACAGAGCTAGAACATGGTTGGACTCTCAACCTAAAGAAAGCCTGGACTCTTGGGAAAAGCTAGTCAATGCCTTCTTGGCAAAGTTCTTTCCACCTCAAAAATTGAGTAAGCTTAGAGTGGAAGTCCAAACCTTCAGACAGAAGGAAGGAGAATCCCTCTATGAAGCTTGGGAAAGATACAAACAATTAATCAGAAAGTGTCCTTCTGATATGCTTTCTGAATGGAGCATCATAGGTATTTTCTATGATGGTCTCTCTGAACTGTCCAAGATGTCTTTGGATAGCTCTTCTGGAGGATCTCTTCATCTGAAGAAGACGCCTACTGAAGCTCAAGAACTAATTGAAATGGTTGCAAATAACCAATTCATGTACACTTCTGAAAGAAATCCTGTGAACAATGGGACTAGTCAGAAGAAAGGAGTTCTTAAGATTGACACTCTGAATGCCATTTTGGCTCAGAATAAAATATTGACCCAACAAGTCAATATGATTTCTCAAAGTCTGTCTGGAATGCAAAATGCACCAAGCAGTACTAAGGAAGCTTCATCTGAGGAAGAAGCTTAGGACCCTGAGAACCCTTCAATGGAAGAGGTGAATTACATGGGAGAATCCTATGGAAACACCTATAATCCTTCATGGAGGAATCATCCAAATCTTTCATGGAAGGATCAACAGAGACCTCAACAAGGTTTCAATAACAATAATGGTGGAAGAAACAGGTTTAGCAATAGCAAGCCTTTTCCATCATCTTCTCAGCAACAGACAGAGAGTTCTAAGCAGAATAACTCTGACTTAGCAACCATGGTCTCTGATCTGATCAAAACCACTCAAAGTTTCATGACTGAAACAAGATCCCCCATTAGAAATTTGGAGGCACAAGTGGGTCAGCTGAGCAAGAAAATTACTGAACTCCCTCCTAGTACTCTCCCAAGCAATACAGAAGAAAATCCAAAAGGAGAGTGCAAGGCCATCAATATGGCCGAATTTTGGGAGGAAGAAGAGGCAGTGAACGCCACTGAGGAAGGCCTCACTGGGCGTCCACTGGCCTCCAATGAGTTCCCCAATGAGGAACCATGGGAATCTGAGGCTCAAACTGAGACCATAGAGATTCCATTGGACTTACTTCTGCCATTCATGAGCTCTGATGAGTATTCTTCCTCTGAAGAGGATGAGTATGTCACTGAAGAGCAAGTTGCTAAATACCTTGGAGCAATCATGAAGCTAAATGACAAGTTATTTGGAAATGAGACCTGGGAGGATGAACCCCCTTTGCTCACCAAAGAACTGGATGACTTGTCTAGGCAGACACTGCCTCAAAAGAGACAGGATCCTGGGAAGTTTTCAATACCTTGTACCATAGGCACCATGACCTTCAAGAAGGCCTTGTGTGACTTAGGGTCAAGTGTAAACCTCATGCCTCTCTCTGTAATGGAGAAGTTATGGATCTCTGAGGTACAAGCTGCAAAAATCTCACTAGAGATGGCAGACAACTCAAGAAAACAATCCCATGGACTTGTGGAGGATGTTCTGGTTAAAGTTGAAGACCATTACATCCCTACTGATTTCATAGTCCTAGAGACTGGGAAGTGCATGGATGAATCCATCATCCTTGGCAGACCCTTCCTAGCCACAGCAAAGGCTGTGATTGATGTTGATAGAGGAGAGTTGATCATTCAAGTGAATGAAGAATCCTTGGTGTTTAAAGCCCAAGGATATCCCTCTGTCATCATGGAGAGGAAGCATGAAGAGCTTCTCTCAAAAACAGAGCCCCCACAGTCAAACTCTAAGTTTGGTGTTGGGAGGCCACAACCAAACTCTAAGTTTGGTGTTGAACCCCCACATTCAAACTCTAAGTTTGGTGTTGGGAGGTTCCAACATAGCTCTGAACATTTCTGAGGCTCCATGAGAGTCCTCTGTCAAGCTAATGACATTAAAGAAGCGCTTGTTGGGAGGCAACCCAATGTTATATTTTATCTATTTTCTTTTGTTATTTTATCTTTTTTGTAGGGTGATGATCATAAGAAGTCACAAAATCAATGAAAAAAGCAAAAACAGAATGAAAAACAGGAAGAAAAATAGCACACCCTGGAGGACGCACCTACTGGCGTTTAAACGCCAGTGAGGTTAGCAGATGGGCGTTTAACGCCCAGTCTGGCACCATTCTGGGCGTTTAACGCCAGAAAGGGGCACCAGACTGGCGTTAAACGCCAGAAAAGGGCAAGAAGCTGGTGTTAAACGCCAGAAATGGGCACCAGCCCGGTGTTTAACGCCAGAATTGGCACAAAACGAGATTTTGCTTGCCATTTGGTGCAGGGATGACTTTTCCTTGACACCTCAGGATCTGTGGACCCCACAGGATCCCCACCTACCCTACCACTCTCTCTCTTCTTCACCCATTCACCAATCACCTCAACACCTCTTCCCCAAAAACCCTTCACCTATCAAATCCCATCTTTCTCTTCACCACTCACATCCATCCTTCATAAAACCCCACCTACCTCACCATTCAAATTCAAACCACTTTCCCACCCAAACCCACCCTTCATAGCCGAACCATTCCCTCTCCCCCTCTCCTATATAAACCCTCCTTCACTCCTTCATTTTCACACACCTTAAACACCATCTCTCTCCCCTTTGGCCGAATACAAAGCCATTCCCTTTCTCCTCATTTCTTCTTCTTCTACTCTATTCTTTCTTCTTTTGCTCGAGGACGAGCAAACATTTTAAGTTTGGTGTGGTAAAAGCATTGCTTTTTGTTTTTCCATAACCATTTATGGCATCCAAGGCCGGAGAAACCTCTAGAAAGAGGAAAGGGAAGGCAAAAGCTTCCACCTCCGAGTCATGGGAGATGGAGAGATTCATCTCAAGGGTGCATCAAGACCATTTCTATGAAGTTGTGGCCTTGAAGAAGGTGATCCCCGAGGTCCCTTTTTCACTCAAAAAGGGTGAATATCTGGAGATCCGACATGAGATCCGAAGAAGAGGTTGGGAAGTCCTTACCAACCCCATTCAACAAGTCGGAATCTTGATGGTTCAAGAGTTCTATGCCAATGCATGGATCACCAAGAACCATGACCAAAGTGTGAACCCGAATCCAAAGAATTATCTTACTATGGTTCGGGGGAAATACTTGGATTTTAGTCCGAAAAGTGTGAGGGTGGCGTTCAACTTGCCTATGATGCAAGGAGATGAACATCCGTACACTAGAAGGGTCAACTTTGATCAAAGGTTGGACCAAGTCCTCACAGTCATATGTGAAGAGGGCACCCAATGGAAGAGAGATTCAAGAGGAAAGCCGGTTCAATTGAGAAGGCATGACCTCAAACCCGTGGCTAATGTCTGAGGCAATACTTTTGTTTTCTGAATGTATGCTTAAACAGTGCATATGTCTTTTGAATTTGTGGTTCATGAATGTTGGCTCTTGAAAGAATGATGAAAAAGGAGACATGTTACTGAGGATCTGAAAAATCATAAACATGATTCTTGAAGCAAGAAAAAGCAATGAAAAAAAAAGAGAGAAGAAGAAAATTTCGAAAAAAAAGGGGGAGAAAAGAAAACGAAAAAAAGAAAAGAGAAAAAGAAAATAAAGTTATGATCCAAGGCAATAAGAGTGTGCTTAAGAACCCTGGACACCTCTAATTGGGGACTCTAGCAAAGCTGAGTCACAATCTGAAAAGGGTTCACCCAATTATGTGTCTGTGGCATGTATGTATCCGGTGGTAATACTGGAAGACAGAGTGCTTTGGGCCACGGCCAAGACTCAATAAGTAGCTATGTTCAAGAATCATCATACTTAACTAGGAGAATCAATAACACTATCTGGATTCTGAGTTCCTAAAGAAGCCAATCATTCTGAATTTCAAGGGATAGAGTGAGATGCCAAAACTGTTCAGAGGCAAAAAGCTAAAAGCCCCGCTCATCTAATTAATACTGATCTTCATAGATGTTTTTGGAATTCATTGCATATTCTATTCTTTTTATCTTATTTGATTCTCAGTTGCTTGAGGACAAGCAACAATTTAAGTTTGGTGTTGTGATGAGCGGATAATTTGTACGCTTTTTGGCATTGTTTTTAGTATGTTTTTAGTATGATCTAGTTAGTTTTTAGTATATTTTTATTAGTTTTTAGTTAAAATTCACTTTTCTGGACTTTACTATGAGTTTGTGTGTTTTTCTGTGATTTCAGGTATTTTCTGGCTGAAATTGAGGGACCTGAGCAAAAATCTGATTCAGAGACTGAAAAGGACTGCAGATGCTGTTGGACTCTGACCTCCCTGCACTCAAAGTGGATTTTCTGGAGCTACAGAAGCCCAATTGGCGCGCTCTCAACGGCGTTCGAAAGTAGACATCCTGAGCTTTCCAGCAATATATGATAGTCCATACTTTTCTCAAGATTTGATGGCCCAAATCGGCGTTCAAAGTCACCTTTAAGATTTCCAGCGTTAAACGCCGGAACTGGCACCCAAATGGGAGTTAAACGCCCAAACTGGCACTAAAGCTGGCGTTTAACTCCAAGAAGAGTCTCTACACGAAATTGCTTCATTGCTCAGCCCAAGCACACACCAAGTGGGCCCGGAAGTGGATTTTTATGTCATTTACTCATTTCTGTAAACCTTAGGCTACTAGTTTTCTATAAGTAGGACCTTTTACTATTGTATTCTCATCTTTTGATCACTTGAGATCTCTAGATCACTGGGAGGCTGGCCTCACGGCCATGCCTAGACCTTGTTCTTATGTATTTTCAACGGTGGAGCTTCTACACACCATAGATTAAGGTGTGGAGCTCTGCTGTACCTCGAGTATTAATGCAATTACTATTGTTCTTCCATTCAATTCCGCTTGTTCTTGTTCTAAGATATCACTTGTTCTTCAACTTGATGAATGTGATGATCCGTGACACTCATCATCATTCTCACCTATGAACGTGTGACTGACAACCACCTCCGTTCTACCTTCGATTGGGTGAATATCTCTTGGATTCCTGATTGCACGATGCATGGTTGATCGCGCTGACAACCGAGTGCTTGCCTGACAACTGAGCCAACCATTCCGTGAGATCAGAGTCTTCGTGGTATAGGCTGGAACTGATGGTGGCATTCAAGAGAATCCGGAAGGTCTAACCTTGTCTGTGGTATTCTGAGTAGGATTCGATGATTGAATGACTATGACGTGCTTCAAACTCCTAGCAGGCGGGGCGTTAGTGACAGACGCAAAAGAATCGATGGATTCTATTCCGGCCTGACTGAGAACCGACAGATGATTATCCATGCTGTGACAGAGCATAGGCGACGTAATCACTAAGAGGATGGGAGGTAGCCACTGACAACGGTGAAACCCTACATAAGCTTGCCATGGAAAGGAGTAAGAAGGATTGGATGAAGACAGTAGGAAAGCAGAGAGACGGAAGGGAAGGCATTTTCATGCGCTTATTTGAAGTTCCTACCAATGAATTACATAAGTACCTCTATCTTTATCTTTATGTTTATTTCGTTCATCACCATATCCATTTGAGTTTGCCTGACTAAGATCTACAAGATGACCATAGCTTGCTTCATACTAACAATCTCCGTGGGATCGACCCTTACTCGCGTAAGGTTTATTACTTGGACGACCCAGTGCACTTGCTGGTTAGTTGTGCGAAGTTGTGTAATGCCATGGTACTGAGCTACCAAGTTTTTGGGGTTCATGACCGGGGATTATGAGAGTTGTGAAAAGTATTGTTCACAATTTCGCGCACCAGGAAGCACAAGAAAGCAATTGGGTGGAGTTTAGCAGACATAGTAGGCATCAACCCTCAAGTTTGTGAGCACAGGATATTTTTAGAAGAAGGAGCAAGACCTGTTCGTCAACCCCAAAGAAGACTGAACTCCACTATTTTAGAGGTTGTCAAGAAGGAAGTAACCAGACTATTAGAGGCAGGTATTATCTACCCCCATCTCAAACAGTGAATGGATGAGCCCAGTGCAAGTGGTGCCCAAGAAGTCTGGCGTCACTACAGTGACGAATGAGCACGGAGAGCTCATAGCAACCAGAGTACAGAACGCCTGGAGGGTCTGCATTGATTACAGGCGTCTCAACCAAGCTACTCGTAAGGATCACTACCCTCTTCCATTCATTGATCAAATGCTGGATCGCCTGTCAGGTAAATCACATTATTGCTTTTTAGATGGTTACACAGGCTATTTCCAGATTCATATAGCTCCTGAGGATCAAGAAAAGACTACTTTTACCTGTCTTTTTGGGACCCATGCTTACAAGAGGATGCCCTTTGGCTTGTGCAATGCACCAGCTACTTTCCAAAGGTGCATGATGAGTCTTTTCTCTGATCTTATTGAGGACTGTATGGATGTTTTTATAGATGATTTTAGCATTTATGGTGATTCTTTTAACCTTTGCTTGGATAGTTTATCTAGAGTATTAGATAGATGTGTCAGTACAAACCTTGTATTGAATTTTGAAAAATGTCATTTTATGGTTAAACAAGGAATCGTACTGGGACATGTTGTATCTAATACTGGCATTTTTGTAGATCCAGCAAAGGTGGATGTTATTTCTAGTTTGCCTTACCCCTCTTCTGTGAGGGAAGTTCGTTCGTTCCTTGGACATGCAGGTTTCTACCGAAGATTCATTAAGAACTTTAGTAAGGTAGCACTTCCCCTATCCAGATTACTGCAGAAAGATATTGAGTTCGAGTTCAGTGAGGATTGCAAACAAGCGTTCGACAAGATGAAAACCGCCCTGACTCAAGCTCCAATTGTGAGAGGACCAGACTGGAGCCAGCCATTCAAAATCATGTGCGATGCTTCCAACCATGCAGTTGGAGCAGCACTGGCTCAGCGTGAAGGTAAGGATCCTTTTGTTATTGCTTATGCGTCTAAAACTTTAGAGGCTACTCAGTCTAATTACACTACTACTGAAAAAGAGCTTCTTGCTATTGTTTTTGCTCTGGATAAATTCCGAGCCTATTTACTTGGTACTAAGGTAGTAGTGTATTCAGACCACGCAGCTCTAAAGTATCTATTAGCTAAAAAGGAATCAAAACCAAGGCTTATACGTTGGATACTGCTGCTACAAGAATTTGATTTAGAAATAAAGGATAGGAGTGGTACCTAGAATCTAGTGGCAGACCACTTGAGTCGCCTTGAACACATTAAGGATGACTCCACTCCTATAGCTGATAATTTTCCATTTGATAACTTACAAGCAGTATCTGAGGTAATCCCTTGGTATGCACATGTAGCTAATTATCTAGTTAGCCGCACTTTTCCTCCACACTTTACTAAGCACCAAAGAGACAAGCTGAAAAGCGAGTCTAAATATTATATATGGGATGACCCATATTTGTGGAGATGTGGCGCTGACCAGGTAATTAGAAGGTGTGTGCCTCAATCAGAATTCCAGTCCATTTTAGAGGACTGTCACTCATGTGAGAGTGGAGGACATTTTGGCCCTCAAAGAACAGCTAGAAAAATCTTAGACTGTGGATTCTGGTGGCCCACCCTTTTTAAAGACGCTGTTGAATTTTGTAAATCTTGTCCCCCATGCCAGAGGTTTGGTAATATATCCCAGCGGGATGAAATGCCTCAACAAACTATGCTTTTCTGTGAAATTTTTTATGTCTGGGGCATTGACTTCATGGGTCCATTTCCAAATTCTAATGGCCACCTCTATATATTGTTAGCAGTAGACTATGTTTCTAAATGGGTGGAAGCGATTCCTACCCGTACTGATGATGCTAACACTGTTATTTTCTTTGTTAGAAACCACATTATTTGTCGCTTTGGATCACCACGAGCAATCGTGAGCGATCAAGGCACCCATTTTTGTAACAGGAGACTAACAGGATTACTGAAGAAGCATGGGATAATTCATAAAATAGCAACAGCCTACCATCCTCAGACTAATGGACAAGCTGAGGTGTCTAACAGGGAAATAAAGCGCATCTTACAGAAGATAGTCAAACCTCATAGAAGAGGCTGGAGCACCAGATTACAAGATGCACTCTGGGCATACAGAACAGCATACAAGACACCCATTGGGATGAGTCCTTTCCGCTTAGTCTATGGAAAGGCTTGTCACCTTTCAGTTGAGGTGGAGCACAAAGCTTTTTGGGCAGTAAAGGAATGCAACATGGGATTTGAGAAAGTCGGAGCTGAAAGGAAGTTGCAACTGCAAGAATTGGAGAGCTTTCGCCTAGAAGCTTATGAGAACTCAAGACAGTACAAGGAGAAAATGAAGGCTGTACATGATCAACACATCAAGAGAAAGGAGTTCCAACCTGGGGATTTGGTTCTTCTTTACAACTCTAGACTGAAGCTCATGCCAGGCAAACTGCGATCAAGGTGGGAAGGTCCATATAGAGTCGAAAGGGCAGAGCCGTACGAAGTTTTCCATCTAAGTCACCCTTCAAGCTCTGAACTCATCAAGGTTAATGGACATCGTTTGAAGATCTACCATGGTGAGAAGGCAATGAAAAATAAAGAGTTAGAGATCTTCCTCCTGGAGGATCCACTCGTAACTGAAAACTGAGCTACTGAAGCATCCAACTTAAGGACGTTAAAGCAAAGTACTAGGTGGAAGACAACCCACCACGGTATGATCGTTCCTTTTCTTCTCTTTCTCTTCCCTCATCTATAACTCTTCTCCATACTACTGCCTCTATCTTGCACCTCATCTGCATACTGCATTTGCATATACAAAAAAATCTTCACACGACGCGACCGCACCGTTGACGCATCCGCGTCGTAGGTGGATTCGAGAATATAAGAAAGTGAACAGAGAGTCACGCGAGAGCGTGGCTGGAGGCGTGCCTTTGGCACAAATCAACCCACGCGACCGCGTTGTTGACGCGTCCGCGTCAAGTGCAAAAACTGACCCTCCACGCGTCCGCGTCACTCACACGGCCGTGTGTCTGGAATTCGACGTAAAGTGGGTGCACGACCGAAAGTTGTGCTCGAGTGGTGATGGATCGGTGCTGAACGCACAAATTCTTCCCACGCGGACACATGGCTCATGTGTCCGCTTCATTTCCTTCGAATGGCCACTCATGCGAACGCATAACCCACGCGTTCGCGTCACCCAACATTTGGCAAAAATAAAAATTCGAACAGAGAGTTGTGCGAGCGCGAGGCTGCCCTCGCGCTAGTAGCATAAACTGGGTCACGTGTTCGCGTGACCGACGCTTCCGCGTCGATTCACTTACTGTGCCTTCACGCGAACGCGTTACCCACGCGTCTGCGTCGCTTGCGCCGCACAGCTTATCCTAATTTGCCAAATATCTTATCTTTCTCTTCCCCAATCCTACTTTTTCTTTTCCCTCCTTATTTCCTTCTTCCCCCTTCTTCCTTCTTCCCTCATTCTCACTTTCTACTTTCTCTCTCTCTTCCCACCATTATCAAGGTTTTTCTTCTCTTCTTCCCTCTTAACTCTTCTATTCTTCTTCTTATTTATGTTTTCTTCTTCCTTCCTCTTTCTTTTTAATTTCTTTGCACATGTTTTCTTTTTCTTTCTTTTTCCTTTTTATTGGTATTGGAAATTTATTTGGTCTTTGTGAATTATTTCACAATTATTTGGCAATTATATTTTTAAAGGGGTTGCTTGCATGTTCAATTTATTATTTTCATTGGATTATTTACCATGCATGCTATGTGTTTGTGAAAAAGCCCATATGACATTATGCACTTTTCTACATTATCATATCCTACTATTCAATGCATGCTTTTCACAAATTCCCATTACTATTTTATTAATTGCATTTAATTGCCAATACAAACGTGATAGTTTGTTATGAAATGATGCTTGATCTATTCCCTTTCTTGATCTTTTCACATGTTGTCATGACCATGTGTTTATTTCATTCATCTTTACCGTGTACTGATTATCACTCACTCAACCCTCTCTCTTGCTTTATCTCTTTACATTTAATTTACTTTCTCTTCCCTTTTTCAGAATAGCCACTAAAAAAGGCAAAGAGAAAGCTACCCCTAAACCCACCGCAAGGAAAGGAACGAAGAGATCATTAGTGGCAGAGCCTTCTTCAACTGCAGTCAAGCCCTCAACAAAAAGAATTAAAAGGATTATCAAGATTGATGAAAAGGAAAGAGCCTTCCCAGCAAAGGACACTGCACGATTCCCAAATCGCTACTGTGAGCAGATGTTTCCTATTCTGGCAGCTCGAAATTACAACAATGAACACTTTCTTATCCTTCCACCTCGTATTGCTGAATTTGTTGAGCCACAAATTGCACAAATACATTGGGGATTCTTACAGAGACAGCCACGACAGGTTAATCTTTCTTGGGTTGTTGAGTTCTACTCCAACTTCTACCTGCCGACTTTGCAGTCCATTTATTTACGCCAGAAGCAAGTCCCCATTACAGAAGAGGCCATACAGCAAGCCTTAGCTCTCCCACCTGCTCCAGAAGGATTGGACGCCTTTCAGAAAGCCGCAATCAAGCGCCAGGCATACACCTTTGACTGGGACGCTGTTTTCAGAGTTATCGCTCAACCTGGCAGCAAATGGATCTTCGGATACCATCGTTCCCGTCCTAAGGGAATCTCAGCTTCCGCACTTACCTTAGAGGCTCACGTATGGGCACAGATTATGTCCCATTACGTCTTCCCGAGTACTCATGAGTCCTCCTTCACGGCAGACATGGCCATTCTACTATGGTGCATCCTCACAGACCAGCCTCTTAATTTACCTAGACATATCCGGAATACTATGGAACATGTACAAATCCTGGGCAACCTACCTTTCTCCGCATTGGTCTCTGATCTTATCTCAGCAACCGGAGTATCCTACAGAGCTGGAGACACCAAAGCCATTCTTCCACGGGATGATCAGTATGTCCCTAACGGGAGATATCTCAGGCCACAACTTGCCACTACCAGCCAGTCCACAGAGGATGTTGCAGCTCCTCCACCATCTACTAGTCAGCTACTGCATCAAATACTGAAGTGATTGGACCAACAAGAAAAGAAAGCAAAGCTCCGAGAGCGCCGCAACCACCGCCATTTCAAATACCTCAAGGAGCTCCTCACAGGCAATCACCGACCTGACGACCCCCAGGGACTCCGGACTCCACTTCCTTCACCAGCACAGGGAGCCATGACGGCCCCGACTGTGGAGAGAATGCCACCAGCCCACCATTATTCCTGACAGAGGGCACCGAGGACGGTGCAAATCCTTAAGTGTGGGGAGGTCAGTCAGTACCTGACTTCCGAAGGTAATCCTTCTTCCCTAAACACCAATAAATTAGGATATTTAGTTAGTTTTTCTTTCTTTTAGAATAGGATAAATTACATAGTAATAGATTAGTTGCATGCATGTTCTACTTGATTGAAAAGACAATAAGTTTCTTCTAAAACTCTATCTTTGGAACAAAATTTCACTAATTTTAATTAAAACTCTTATGTTAAAATTGTTTGAAGTTGTATTTGGAACATGAATTTTTGAGCTAAAGGACACACAACCTGTGAGATTTGAGCCTTTATGCATGGTTACATTATTTAACCATATTTGTTTTATTCTTGTGTGTTTACTTCTCTATGATTGTAACCTATATTTTGTCCCATCTTATATGTCTAATGTTTAATATATTTATATGCTGCATATGATTGAGGCCATTAATTGTTTAGTTCACTTATCCAAATTAAGCCTACCCTTTCAAGTACCTTTGTTAGTCACTTTGAGCCTTTAAATCCCATTTGTTCTATAATTTACCACATTACTAGCCTTAAGCGGAAAAACAATTATATACCCCAATTTGAATCTTTGGTTAGCTTAAGATAGAATTGTGTGTGCTAATTAAGTATGGGAAATTATGGGAACAAAAGATAATAAGGGGATGTGTCATGATAATATAATAGGAATTTGGACACCTACTCATGTGAAACTATGAAAATCAAAAATCCATGTGCATTGATAAGCTATGTTTTAAAAAAATTGATAAAAAAAATTATTTTACCCCAATGTTGAGTTAAGAATCCAAAGGTCAATGCATGTAGGATAAAATTAAAATAAACAGTTGATACATGAGTATGGAATGTGAAAGAGAATCATGGGTAGATAGGTACGAACTCCATAGTTATACAAAATATATAGGTTATGTTAGAGTTTGAGTTAATTAAAGATTTAATTTATAAGCTCACTTAACCATATATGTATCTTTACCCTTACCTTGGCCCCATTACAACCCCGAGAAGACCTCATGATGTTGCATTGGTATATTAAATGTTGTTGATTGGTTAAGAGAACAACAAAATTTAGAGACCATGATTAGAGAAGGATAGAGTGATTACCATATACACTGGAGAGATTAGAGTATACATACATCATCAATGAAGGTTCAGTGCTTGAAATTCTATGTTCCCCGCTTTCATGAGCTAACTTCTTGCATTTTTATCTGTTCTTACTGTATGAGAATTGAATTAGTGGAGCTTGATTTGTAATTATTTTGAAGAGCTTATTTATTCTTGATCAAGTAGACAAGAATCATATAGTTGTATTCACATATATAGGTTGCATTGCATTGCATGAGTTTTTACATGTTCCTACTCATTTATTCTATCTCCTTCAACTAAGCATGAGGACATGCTAATGTTTAAATATAGGGAGGTTGATAAACCACTATTTTATGGTTTACAATGTGTTTAATTGTGTGGTTTTATCATAGTCTTTACCCACTTATTCATATAATTAGCATGCATTTATATTTCCTTCCTAAAGTTATTACATGATTGAAAACTTACTTCTTGGAGACCTTTAATTAGGTATTTTAATCCCCCTTTATTTCATTCGATGCCGTGATCTGTGTGTTAAGTGTTTCAGGCTTTATAGGGCATGAATCGGTGGGAGATTGGGAAGGAAGCTTGCAAATATGGAAGGAATACAAGAAATTGAGGAGATGACCAGCGAGAAGTGACGCGTACGCGTCAGCGACGCGATCGCGCGGAAGAAAGGAATTCGCAGTGACGCGGCCGCATGACTGACGCGGACGCGTGGATTAGAAAAGCAAAAACGACGCAGAAGCATGGACGACGCGCCCACATGAAAAAGAAAAGTGCCGAACGACGCGTCCACGTGACGTGCGCGATCTGCAGAATTTCAAAAGTCCCTGGCAGAGTTTCTGGGCCGGATTTCAACCCAGTTTTTGGCCCAGAATTACAGACTAGAGTCAGGAAACATGCAGAAATGAGGAGAACAATTCATTCTGCATAATTTTTAGTTTTAGATCTGGATTTACTCCTCCCCTAGGTTTTTATCACTTGATATTCATAATTAGGATTTTTGAGAAGATTTTGGCTTTAGCTTTTGAGAAGAGTCTACCTCCGGTACTAGTCATCTTATTTTGTTATTTACCTTTTATATTTATTCTTCCATATTTTTAATCCCTCTAGAGTTGACTTTGGCTTATTCTTACAAGTTATTAATATAGACTATTTTTATTTTCAATTAATCCTTTCATTATTGTTTATCATGTCTTCTTTTATTTTCACCATTAATTCTGTGAATTTTATAATTATGATGAGTGAGTAGTTCCATTACTTGATTGGGGATGATTGAAAGAAACCCTTGAGTTAAACTACTCAAGAGAGAAATTATAATTGAGTTTATTGTTGAATCACCCTCTAATCATTAACTCTAATCCTTCCCAAGGGAGAGGATTAGGACTTATGACTAGAAACCGATTTCCAACTTGCTTGACTTTCCTTTACCTAGTAAGGGTTAACTAAGCAGAGTAACTTCTAATTATCAATTAATCTTGAGAGTATTTTAACAAGAATAGGGTTTTCAACTAATCTACCTCCAGTCAAGGCTTTTATTAAAAATTAATTAAATTCTCTAATTTAAATCTCTGTTTATCAACTCAACCATTTTTTAAAACACCCGATTGATGAAATAGCACATCTCCTTGCAACTCGTTGGGAGACGACCTGTGATTCATACTCCCAGTATTTTAATTTTCAATATTGTGACAACCCCTTTTTAAATTGATAAGCAGATTTTCGGCTGGTTAAGGATTGTACTTGCAACGTGTCCCTATTAATAAATTCTTAACTCGCCAATTTCTGCCACGTCATAAGCACAGCTCCAAACCAACAAACAACTCTCACATCAAATTTAAATTGTTCGGTTGTCACAAGTATGAACCCCAATGAAAATTAACCGGAGTATTTAAATCTCGGGTCGTCTCACAAGGAATTGCGATGAAGTAATCAATTATTGGCTATAAAGAACAAAGGGGTTTGATTTGTAATTGGCAAGAAAATATAAAAGCAAGAAAGTAAATGACAATTAACTAATAAAGGGAAGGAAAAGAACTCTTGGCTAGACATAGGTAATTGAGATCACCATCCTTCTCTATAAACTATATATTAACAATTATGAGGGACCAACCCATTAAGTCTACTCTTATGCTTGAAGAAAGTATAATGTCTACCTCAACGCATTAAGTATGTCAAATAGGCTTGATCAACATCAATTCATAAGTCCTAACCTAGCTACTAATTAACTTAGTAATAGGCTAGAGTCAATGGTTATCAAATTGACCACTAAGGGTTCTCAAATCACCAATTCAATGAGACCCAACAACTCAAGGTCACTCAATTCCCTTAGCCTAGGCCAAGAGTAAGAAAACTACTCAAAAACTAGTGTAAACATTTTATCAAACGCCTAGAGTGCAATAAAAGTAAATTTCACAAAATGTAAGAATTAAAGAAACCCATAACCAACATAAACAAGAAATCAATAATAACAATGAAGATAAACATAAAAGAGACATGAAAATGTAAAATTGTATTTAAGAAAATAGAAATCCGACAAAGTTTCATAACATAAAAGAGAGCAAAATAAGGGACATTACCAAGAAAGCTAAGAAGATTAAGACAATGGAACAATAAAATGTAAAGAGAATTATACTAAAAACAAGATTTAAACGTGGATCTAAGAAAATTTAACCTAAACTACCCTAAATTCTAGAGAGAATGGAAAGCTTCTCTCTCTAGAATTCTAACCTAAAACATGATGAAAACTAAACTATGACTACTTGGTTCATCCTCCTTCAATCCTTGGGTTCAATAGCATCAAAAATAGGTTGTATTGGGCCCAAAATATTTTAGAAATTGCTGGCCACGAGTTGCCTTTAGTGAGTCACCCTGGTCCTGTGATGCGTGCACGGGGAATGATGCGTACATGTCTTTAAACGCCAAGAAACTATGGAAAATTTTATATCAGTTTGAAACCCTAGATGTTAGCTTTTCAACGCAACTAGAACCATCTTATTTGGACCTCTGTAGCTCAAGTTATGATCAATTAAGTACAAAGAGGTCAAGATTGACAACTTAGCAATTCCTTCATTTCTTCATGACTTCTCCTTTTTTACATGCTTTTTCTTCATTTCCTCAATCCAATTTTTATCTTCTAAACCTGAAATCACTTAACAAATATATCAAGGCATCGAATGGAATTAAAGTGAATTAAATCTAGCTTTTTTAAGGCCTAAAAAGCATGTTTTCACACTTAAGCACAAATTTAGGGAGAATTACAAAACCATGCTGTTTCATTAAATAAATGTGAGAAAAGTCGATAAATCTGCTAAATTAAGCACAAGATAAACAAAAAAAATGGGGTTTATCACACACGCGTCACCCTACCTCTCTACTTCCCATGCGTGCGCATGGGCGACGGTTACGGGTCACCCGCTTTTCTCCGCTTCCCATGCGTGCGCGTGGGCGACACACACGCGTGATCCCATTTTCGTCAAAAAAATGGATTTTTGAGTTTTAAAGCCGAATTTCAGACTTCTAAGCCTCTATTTTCATCCTTTAAGTTCTAAATTTTTTATAGTATGCCTAGTAATGAGAAGAAGCCAGGACATGTGGTAACTTGTGGATGAAGTAAAGTGAGATCAATGATTAATAATAAGTAATGATGATTGTATCAGTTGCTGAGGATGATGGTGAATGTGTTGTGTATGTTATGAGCCAGATGGCTGTGATAAGCATTTAATTATGGTTGAGTATGTATATGTATATGATTAATGATTAAATGATTATGATTGATTGAGGAGGCTTGAACATGTGATGAGTATGTCGGAGATGCATATATGATTAATGAATGAATGTGGTAAATGAATAATGATGCAAAATGTTGAATGTGACGTGTGACCTTGGGTAAATGGCAATGGCGTTGTCCACTTGCTCCGGGTATGAGATAGGGAAGGAGGATTATGATAAATTATTTTAATTATGGAGTTTTGAATGAATGTATAATTGTGCCCGGGTAGTAGCAAGGGTCGTGGTTCGTCCTGCTTGCTCCAGGTCATTGTCTGAGAATTGGTAATAATGAAGGGTGACTATGAATAAATGTGTATTTGTGATGCCTGGGTAGTAGCAAGGGTAGTGGTTCATCTTGCTTGCTCCAGGTTAATGTTTGAGATTTGATAATAATGAAGATTGATTTTAAACTGAATGAATGTATGTTTTGAGATCCTGAGCAGTAGCAATAGTTATGGTTTGTCCCACTTGCTCTAGGTTAGAGATTATATACCTGGATAGTAGCAAGGGTTGTGGTTTATTCCACTTGCTCCAGGTCATGGATTGTGATACCTGGGTAGTAGAAAGGGTTGTGGTTCGTCCCACTTACTCCAGGTCAGCGATTGTGACGCCTGGGTAGTAGCGATAGTAGTGGTGATTCCACTCGCTCCAGGTTGAGCTTTTAAACATCCGTCTGGGTAGTAGCCGTAGTAGTGGTTATTCCACTGGCTCTGGGTTGAGCAGGTAGTGGCAAGAGGGTTGTAGCTCAAACTTACTTGCTCCGCGATGGGTGTTTTTGTCCATGGTTAGCTACCAGGACGTGTCGGGTTGGCTATATCCCCGACAGATGATATCATTAGCCATAGGACAAGCATACATCATTTGCATATGTTTGAATTGTTTGGGTTTGCCTATTTGTTTTGAATTGCTATATCATATATGCTATGTTACTTGATTATGTGCTACTTGTTCTATTTGTACCTTATTGTGTATTACTTGCCTGTATTGCTTGTGTTTGTACAATTGAGAGGTCCCTCATGCTGGTGTTGTTTGATGGTGAGGGTTGTTCTTGTTGAGATGGAGTAATGATATGATTAATTTAAAATGATGATTTTTGAATGAGGTAATTTGAGTTCCCTGGGTAGACGCAGTGAAGTGATTCACTTACTCCAGGTGAGGATATGAAGTATTGATATAGAATTGCTGAGACAAAATAACTAATGATGGTTTTGTTTATAATTCTGATTCTGATTCATTGGAGAGTTAGAAAGTTGGAAAGCATGAGGAAGATGAATTAGATTTAGCATTCTCTTATGACAGTTGCCTATTTATGGATTAGCGAGAACATATGATGAGTATTTGGTGAAAGAAAGTTTAGGATTCTTAGTGAGTTTTTATTACAATGCATTGTATTTATTTGACACTTTTACCGTACTGGGAACCCATGGGTCGGGGGTTTTCATCCGTATATATCTCTTGTTTTTCAGATATATATCCAGGTGCTTAGAAGTGAGTTGTGGTTCATCTGAGAGATGGCGAAGATCTTTATATTCTCTACTTTATATTTTGCTTAGAATCTCTCCACCTTTATTTTGAAAAGCTTATATTATATATTGCACTCTTTTGAACTTTCCAATAGAGGCTCTGGTGCACGAAATTGTGATCATCAATGGCGCCATCAACATGGTACGCTCAATTGCAATCTCAACTCTTTATCACAACTTCGCACAACTAACCAGCAAGTGCACTGGGTCATCCAAGTAATAAACCTTACGTGAGTAAGGGTCGATCCCACGGAGATTGTTGGTATGAAGCAAGCTATGGTCATCTTGTAAATCTCAGTCAGGCGGATTCAAAAGGTTATGGAGGAATAATAAAATATGAAGTAAAGATAGAGATACTTATGTAATTCATTGGTGAGAATTTCAGATAAGCGTATGGAGATCCTTTGTCCCTTCCGTCTCTCTGCTTTCCTACTGTCTTCATCCAATCCTTCTTACTCCTTTCCATGGCAAGCTGTATGTTGGGCATCACCATTGTCAATGGCTACAGTCCCATCCTCTCAGTGAAAATGTTCAACGCGCTCTGTCACAGCACGGCTATTCATCTGTCGGTTCTCGATCATGTCGGAATAGAATCCAATGATTCTTTTGCGTCTGTCACTAACGCCCCACAATCGCGAGTTTGAAGCTCGTCACAGTCATTCAATCCTTGAATCCTAAACAGAATACCACAAATAAGGTTTATACCTTCCGGATTCTCAAGAATGCCGCCATCAATTCTAGCTTATACCACGAAGATTCTGATTAAGGAACCCAAGAGATATCCACTCAATCTAAAGTAGAACAGAGGTGGTTGTCAGGCACACGTTCATAGGTGAGAATGATGATGAGTGTCACGGATCATCACATTCATCAAGTTGAGGAACAAGTGATATCTTAGAACAAGAATAAGTTGAATTGAATAGAAGAACAATAGTAATTGCATTAATACTCGAGGTACAGCAGAGCTCCACACCTTAATCTATGGTGTGTAGAAACTCCACCGTTGAAAATACATAAGAACAAGGTCTAGGAATGGCCGTGAGGCCAGCCCCCATGATCTAAGAACTAGACATCCAAAGATGATCCTAAGATCTAAATTGATCCAAAGATGAAAATACAATAGCAAAAGGTCCTATTTATAGAGAACTAGTAGCTTAGGGTTTACAAAAATGAGTAAATGACATAAAAATCTACTTCCGGGCCCACTTGGTGTGTGCTTGGGCTGAGCATTGAAGCTTCTATGTGTAGAGACTTTTCTTGGAGTTAAACACCAGCTTTTGTGCCAGTTTGGGCGTTTAACTCCCACTTCTATGCCAGTTCCGGCGTTAAACACCGGGCAGTCTTGAGCTGATTTGGAACGCCGGTTTGGGCCATCAAATCTCGGGCAAAGTATAAACTATTATATATTTCTAGAAAGCCCAGGATGTCTAATTTCCAACGCAATTGAGAGCACGCCAATTGGGCTTTTGCCTGAAAATCCACCTCGAGTGCAGGGAGGTCAAAATCCAACAGCATCTGCAGTCCGTTTCAGCCTCTGAATCAGATTTTTGCTCAGGTCCCTCAATTTCATCCAGAAAATACCTAAAATCACAGAAAAACACACAAACTCATAGTAAAGTCCAGAAAAGTGAATTTTAAATAAAAACTAATAAAAATATAATAAAAACTAACTAAAACATACTAAAAACATACTAAAAATGATGCCAAAAAGCGTATAAATTATCCGCTCATCATAACACCAAACTTAAATTGTTGCTTGTTCCCAAGCAACTGAGAATCAAATAGGATAAAAATAAGAGAATATACAATGAATTCCAAAAACATCTATAAAGATCAGTATTAATTAGATGAGCGAGGCTTTTAGCTTTTTGCCTCTGAACAGTTTTGGCATCTCACTTTATCCTTTGAAATTCAGAATGATTGGCTTCTATAGGAACTCAGAATCTTGATAGTGTTATTGATTCTCCTAGCTAAGTATGATGATTCTTGAACACAGCTACTTTAGGAGTCTTGGCCGTGGCCCAAAGCACTCTGTTTTCTAGTATTACCACCAGATACATCCATGCCACAGACACATAACTGGGTGAACCTTTTCAGATTGTGACTCAGCTTTGCTAGAGTCCCCAATTAGAGGTGTCCAGGGTTCTTAAGCACACTCTTTTTTCTTTGGATCATGACTTTAACCGCTCAGTCTCAAGTTTTCACTTGACACCTTCACGCCACAAACACATGGTTAGGGACAGCTTGGTTTACCCGCTTAGGCCAAGATGTTATTCCTGTAGGTCCTCCTATCCACTAATGCTCAAAGCCTTGGATCATTTTTATTACCCTTGCCTTTTGAAGGGCTATTGGCTTTTTCTGCTTGCTCTTTCTTTCTCTCTCTTTTTTTCGCATATACTCTCTTTTTTTTAATTCACTGCTTTTTCTTACTTCAAGAATCATTTTTATGATTTTTCAGATCCTCAGTAACATGTCTCCTTTTTCATCATTCTTTCAAAAGCCAACAATTTTAACATTCATGAACAACAATTTCAAAAGACATATGCACTGTTCAAGCATACATTCAGAAATCAAAAGTATTGCCACCACATCAAAATAATTAATCTGTTATAAAATTTGAAATTCATGTAACTCTTCTCTTTTTCAATTAAGAATATTTTTCATTTAAGAAAGGTGATGGATTCATAGGACATTCATAACTTTAAGGCATAGACACTAAGACACTAATGATCATAAGACACAAATATAAATAAAACATAAAGCATAATTTTTGAAAAACAGAAAAATAAAGAACAAGGAGATTAAAGAACGGGTCCACCTTAGTGACGGCGGCTTGTTCTTCCTCTTGAAGATCTTATGGAGTGCTTGAGCTCCTCAATGTCTCTTCCTTGCCTTTGTTGCTCCTCTCTCATGATTCTTTGATCTTCTCTAATTTCATGGAGGAGGATGGAATGTTCTTGGTGCTCCACCCTTAGTTGTCCCATGTTGGAACTCAATTCTCCTAGGGAGGTGTTGATTTGCTTCCAATAATTTTGTGGAGGAAAGTGCATCCCTTGATGCATCTCAGGGATTTCATGGTGAGGAATTTCCTCAGGTCCATGAGTGGGATCTCTTGTTTGCTCCATCCTTTTCTTAGTGGTATCCATGAGGACTTGGTCCAACCTTTGATCAAAGTTGACCCTTTTTGAGTTTGAAAGGGACCTCGGGGATCACCTTCTTCTTGGCCACAACTTCATAGAAGTGGTCTTGATGCACCCTTGAGATGAATCTCTCCATCTCCCATGACTCGGAGGTGGAAACTTTTGCCTTCCCTTTCCTCTTTCTAGAGGTTTCTCCGGCCTTAGATGCCATAAATGGTTATGGAAAAATGAAAAGCAACGCCTTTACCACACCAAACTTAGAAGATTTGCTCGTCCTCGAGCAAAACAACAAAGAAAGGGGTAGAAGAAGAAGAAAATATAGGAGATGGAGGGGGGCTTTGTGGTTCGGCCAAGGGGCAGAAGTAGTGTTTATGTTGTGTGAAAATGAAAGAGTGAAGAAGGGTTTATATAGGGGTGGAGAGGGGGGTATGTGGTGGACGAAATTGTGATAAAAGAGTTCTAGGCACTGTTAGAGAAGCTCACAACTCCGTTCAACTAACCAGCAAGTGTACTGGGTCATCCAAGTAATACCTTACGTGAGTAAGGGACGATCCCACAGAGATTGTTGGTATGAAGCAAGCTATGGTCACCTTGTAAATCTCAGTTAAGCAGGTTAAATGGTTATGGGTTTCGAAAATAAATAGAAAATAAAAAGGGATAGAAATACTTATGTAAATCAATAGTGGGAATTTCAGATAGGCGTGTGGAGATGCTAGAATTCTTTCGAATCTCTACTTTCGTACTACTTTCATCCAATCCTTCTTACTCCTTTCCATGGCAAGCTGTATGTAGGGCATCACCATCATCAATGGCTACTTTTAATCCTCTCGGGAAAATGGTCCTATGCGCTGTCACTGCACGGCTAATCGTCTGGAGGCATCACCCTTGTTGATAGCTACATCCCATCCTCTCAGTGACAATGGTCCAAATGCTCTGTCACAGCACGGCTAATCATCTGTCGGTTCTCAATCAGGTTGGAGTAGAATCCCTTGATTCTTTTGCGTTTGTCATCACGCCCAGCCTTCAGGAGTTTGAAGTTCGTCACAGTCATTCAATACCGGAATCCTACTCAGAATACCACAGACAAGGTTAGACTTTCCGGATTCCCGGGATCCTACTCGGAATACCACATACAAGGTTAGACTTTTCGGATCCCCATGAATGCCGCCATCTATCTAGCTTATACCACGAAGATTCTGTTGGGGAATCTAAGAGATATGCGCCCGGCCTAGAGTAGAACGGAAGTGGTTGTCAATCACGCGCATTCATAGGTGAGAATGACGATGAGTGTCACGGATCATCACATTCATCAAAGTGTTGTGCAATGTATATCTTAGAATAAGAATAAAAGAGAATTGAATAGAAAATAGTAGTGATTGTATTGAAACTTGAGGTACAGCAGAGCTCCACACCCTTAATCTATGGTGTGTAGAAACTCTACCGTTGAAAATACATAAGTGAAAGGTTCAGGCATGGCCGAATGGCCAGCCCCCCTAAAACATGATCAATAGCCTCCTAAGATGAAGAATAAAACAAAACTGAGACCAAAGATGTCTAATACAATAGTAAATTATCCTATTTATACTAGACTAGCTACTAGGGTTTACATGAGTAAGTTTTTGATGCATAAATCCACTTCCGGGGCCCACTTGGTGTATGCTTGGCTGAGCTTGATCTATCCACGAGCTGAGGCTTTTCTTGGAGTTGAACTCCAAGTTATAACGTGTTTTGGGCGTTTAACTCCGGATCATGACATTGTCAATTTCCGAATAAAGTATGGACTATTATATATTGCTGGAAAGCTCTGGATGTCTACTTTCCAATGCCATTGAAAGAGCGCCATTTGGAATTCTGTAGCTCCAGAAAATTCATTTTGAGTGCAGGGAGGTCAGATTCCAACAGCATCAGCAGTCCTTTTGTCAGCCTTTTTCAGAGTTTTGCTCAAGTCCCTCAATTTCAGCCAGAAATTACCTGAAATTACAGAAAAACACACAAACTCATAGTAAAATCCAGAAATGTGAATTTAACATAAAAACTAATGAAAACACCCCTAAAAGTAGCTTGAACTTACTAAAAACTACCTAAAAACAATGCCAAAAAGCGTATAAATTATCCGCTCATTACAACACCAAACTTAAATTGTTGCTTGTCCCCAAGCAACTGAAAATCAAGTAGGATAAAAAGAAGAGAATATACTATAAATTCCAGAATATCAATGAATATTAATCATAATTAGATGAGCGGGACTTGTAGCTTTTTGCTTCTGAACAGTTTTGGCATCTCACTTTTTCCTTTGAAGTTCAGAGTGATTGGCGTCTCTAGGAACTCAAAGTTCAGATAGTGTTATTGACTTTCCTAGTTAACAATGTTGATTCTTGAACACAGCTACTTATGAGTCTTGGCCGTGGCCCTAAGCACTTTGTTTTTTCAGTATTACCACCGGATACATAAATGCCACAGACACATGACTGGGTGAACCTTTTCAGATTGTGACTCAGCTTTGCTAGAGTCCCCAGTTAGTGGTGTCCAGAGCTCTTAAGCACACTCTTCTTGCTTTGGATAACGACTTTAATCACTCAGTCTCAAGCTTTTCACTTGGACCTTCATGACACAAGCACATGGTTAGGGACAGCTTGATTTAGCCGCTTAGGCCTGGATTTTATTTCCTTGGGCCCTCCTATCCATTGATGCTCAAAGCCTTGGATCCTTTTTACCCTTGCCTTTTGGTTTTAAGGGCTATTGGCTTTTTCTACTTGCTTTTTTTTTTCTTTCTATTATTTTTTTTGCAAGCTTTCTTTTTCACTGCTTTTTCTTGCTTCAAGAATCAATTTCATGATTTCTCAGATCATCAATAACATTTCTCTTTGTTCATCATTCTTTCAAGAGCCAACAATTTTAACATTCATAAACAACAATATCAAAAGACATATGCACTGTTCAATCATTCATTCAGAAAACAAAAAGTGTTGTCACCACATCAATAAAATTAAATTAAATTCAAGGATAATTTCGAAATTCATGTGCTTCTTGTTCTGTTGAATTAAAACATTTTTCATTTAAGAGAGGTGAAGGATTTCATGGAATTTATTCATAGCTTTAAGACATAGTTACTACATACTTAATGATCATGGAGTAGAGACACAAAATATAGATAAACATAACATAGAAACCGAAAAACAGAAAGAAATAAGAACAAGGAATGAATCCACCTTTAGTGGCGTCTTCTTCTTGAAGGACCAACAATGTTCTTAAGCTCTTCTATGTCCCTTCCTTGCCTTTGTTGCTCCTCCCTCATTGCTCTTTGATCTTCTCTTATTTCATGGAGAATGATGGAGTGCTCATGATGTTCCACCCTTAATTGTTCAACATTGTGGCTCAAATCTTCTAAGGAAGTGTTGAGTTGTTCCCAATAGTTGTTGGGAGGAAAGTGCATCCCTTGAGGCATCTCAGGGATTTCTTGATGATGAGCTTCCTCATGCATCTCTTGAGAACCGTGAAGGGTCTCTCTTGCTTGCTCCATCCTCTTCTTAGTGATGGGCTTATCATCTTCAATGGAGATGTCTCCTTCTATGATAACTCCAGCTGAGTAACATAGATGGCAAATAAGGTGAGGAAAAGCTAGCCTTTCCATGGTGGAGGGCTTGTCGGCTATTTTGTAGATTTCATTGGAGATGACCTCATGAACTTCTACTTCCTCTCCAATCATGATGCTATGAATCATGATGGCCCGATCCACAGTGACTTCAGATCGGTTGCTAGTGGGAATGATGGAGCGTTGAATGAACTCCAACCATCCTCTAGCCACAGGCTTGAGGTTCAGTCTTCTTAGTTGAACTGGCTTGCCTTTGGAGTCTCTTTTCCATTGAGCTCCTTCCACACATATGTCCATAAAGACTTTGTCCAACCTTTGATTAAAGTTGACCCTTCTAGTGTAGGGGCGTTCATCTCCTTGCATCATGGGCAAGTGGAACGCCAAACTCACATTCTCCGGACTAAAATCTAAGTATTTCCCCCGAACCATTGTGAGATAATTCTTTGGACTCGGGTTCATACTTTGATCATGGTTCCTAGTGATCCATGCATTGGCATAGAACTCTTGAACCATTAAGATTCCGACTTGTTGCATGGGGTTGGTTAGGACTTCCCAACCTCTCCTTCAGATCTCATGTCGGATCTCCGGATACTCATTTTTCTTGAGCTTGAAAGGGACCTCAGGGATCACCTTCTTCTTTGCCACAACATCATAGAAGTGGTCTTGATGGCTCTTGGAGATGAATCTTTCCATCTCCCATGACTCGGAGGTGGAAGCTTTTGTCTTCCCTTTTCCTTTTCTAGAGGATTCTCCGGCCTTAGGTGCCATTGATGGTAATGGAAAAATAAAAAGCTTATGCTTTTACCACACCAAACTTAAAAGAAAGAAGAGAATATGGAGCAAGAGAATATGGAGGGGAAGGGAAAGTGTAGGCTCGGCCAAAGTATATGGAGGGGAAGAAGAAAGAAGAGAATATGGAGGGGAAGGGAAAGTGTAGGCTCGGCCAAAGTATGGGCGAGGGGGTGGTGTTGAGTGAAAATGAAGTAGAATGGAAGGGTATATATAGGGAAAGGGGAGAGGGTAGGTTCGGCCATATAGGGTGGGATTGGGTGGGAAAATGTTTTTGAATTTTGAAGGTAGGTGGGGTTTATGGGGAAGAGTGGATGGATGTGAGTGGTGAATAGGTGATTGGTAAGAGAGATTGAGGTGATTAGTGAAGGATTTTTGGGAAGTGTGACATAGGGAAGAGTAAAATAGGATTAAGAGGTAAGGTGGGAATATAGTAGGTGGGGATCCTGTGGGGTCCACAGATCCTGAGATGATCCTGTGGGGTCCACAGATCCTGAGGTGTCAAGGAATTCCATCCCTGCACCAAATAGGCATGTGAAATGCCTTTGCACACCATTCTGGCGTTTAAACGCCGAGTGGTGCATATTCTGGGCGTTCAACGCCCATATGTAACATGTTTCTGGCGTTGAACGCCAGTTTCATGCTTGTTACTGGCGTTCAGCGCCAGCTTTTCCTCTAGGCACATTCCTGGCGTTCAAACGCCAGAATGTTGCTTGTTTCTGGCGTTCAGCACCAGATTCATGCTCTGTTCTGGCGTTGAATGCCAGTCAGATGCTTCTTACTGGCGTTGAACGCCAGTCTGTGCTTCCTCCAGGGTGTGATTTTTTTCTGCTATTTTTTGATTCTGTTTTTAATTTTTATATTTTTTTCGTGACTCCTCATGATCATGTACCTAATAAAACACAAAATAACAATAAAATAAAATAAAATAAAAATTAGATAAATAAAATTGGGTTTCCTCCCAACAAGCGCTTCTTTAATGTCAATAGCTTGACAGTGGCTCTCATGGAGCCACACAGATGAACAGGTCAATGTTGTGAACTCCCAACACCAAACTTAGAGTTTGGATATGGGGTCTTAACACCAAACTTAGAGTTTGGTTGTGGCCTCCCAACACCAAACTTAGAGTTTGACTGTGGGGGCTCTGTTTGACTCTGAATTGAGAGAAGCTCTTCATGCTTACTCTCTTTTGTCACAGAGTGATGGCCCTGTGCCTTAAACACAAGGTAGTCTCCATTCAATTGAAGGACTAATTCACCTCTGTTAACATCTATCACAGCTTCTGCTGTGGCTAGGAAAGGTCTTCCAAGGATGATGCATTCATCCTCTTCCTTCCTAGTGTCTAAGATTATGAAATCAGCAGGGATGTAAAGGCCTTCAACCTTTACTAACACGTCCTCTACTATTCCATAAGCTTGTCTCAATGACTTGTCTGCCAATTGTAATGAGAACAAGGCAGGTTGTACCTCAATGATCCCCAGCTTCTCCATTACAGAGAGTGGCATAAGATTTATCCCTGACCCCATATCACACAGAGCTTTTGCAAAGGTCATGGTGCCTATGGTACAAGGTATTAAGAACTTGCCAGGATCTTATCTCTTTTGAGGTAAAATTTGCTGAATCCAAGTATCTAGTTCATTAATGAGCAAGGGAGGTTCACTTTCCCAAGTCTCATTACCAAACAACTTGGTATTCAGTTTCATGATAGTTCCTAAATATTGAGCAACTTGCTCTCCAGTCACATCTTCATCCTCTTCTGAGGAAGAATAGTCTTCAGAGCTCATGAATGGCAGAAGGAGATTTAATAAAATCTCTATGGTCTCTATATGAGCCTCAGATTCCTTTGGATCCTTAATAGGAAACTCCTTCTTGTTTGAGGGACGTCCCAGGAGGTCTTCCTCACTAGGATTTTCGTCCTCCTCCTCCCTTGTGCATTCGGCCATATTGATTATATCAATGGCCTTGCACTCTCCTTTTGGATTCTCTTCTGTATTGCTTGGGAGAATACTGGGAGGAGTTTCAATGACTTTCTTACTCAGCTGGCCCACTTGTGCCTCCAGATTTCTGATGGAGGATCTAGTTTCACTCATGAAACTGAAAGTGGCCTTTGACAGATCAGAGACTATATTGGCTAAATTAGAAGTGCTTTGTTCAGAATTCTCTGTCTGTTGTTGAGAAGATGATGGAAAAGGCTTCCTATTGCACAGCCTATTGCGTCCACCATTGTTAAAACCTTGTTGAGGCTTTTGTTGATCCTTCCATGAGAAATTTGGATGATTTCTCCATGATGAATTATAGGTGTTTCCATAAGGTTCACCTATGTAATTAACCTCTGCCATTGCAGGGTTCTCAGGATCATAGGCTTCTTTAGAAGCTGCCTCTTTAGTACTGTTGGATGCATTTTGCCATCCATTCAGACTTTGAGAGATCATGTTGACTTGCTGAGTCAACACTTTGTTCTGAGCCAATATGGCATTCAGAGCATCAATCTCAAGAACTCCTTTCTTCTGGGGCATTCCATTATTCACGGAATTCCTCTCAGAAGTGTACATGAATTGGTTATTTGCAACCATGTCAATAAGCTCTTGAGCTTCTGCAGGTGTTTTCTTTAGGTGAATGGATCCACCTGCAGAATGGTCCAATGACATTTTCGAAAATTCAGATAGACCATAATAGAATATATCTAATATGGTCCATTCTGAAAACATGTCAGATGGACACCTTTTGGTCAGCTGCTTGTATCTTTCCCAAGCTTCATAGAGGGATTCACCATCTTTTTGTTTGAAGGTTTGAACATCCACTCTCAGCTTACTCAGCTTTTGAGGAGGAAAGAATTTATCCAAGAAGGCTGTGACCAGCTTATCCCAGGAGTCCAGGCTGTCCTTAGGTTATGAATCCAACCATATTCTAGCTCTATCTCTTACAGCAAAAGGGAAAAGCATGAGTCTGTAGACTTCAAGATCAACTCCATTCGTCTTAACAGTCTCACAGATCTGCAAGAACTCAGTTAAAAATGGGTAAGGATCTTCAGATGGAAGTCCATAAAACTTGCAGTTTTGTTGCATTAAGGCAACTAGCTGAGGTTTCAGCTCAAAATTATTTGCTCCAATGGCAGGAATGGAGATGCTTCTTCCATCAAATTTGGGTGTTGGTTTTGTGAAGTCACCAAGCATTCTCCTTGCATTATCATTATTGAGTTCGGCTGCCATCTCCTTCTCTTGTTCGAAAATTTCTGAAAGGTTACTTCTGGATTGTTGTGATTTAGCTTCTCTTAGTTTCCTCTTCAGAGTCCTTTCAGGTTCAGGATCAATTTCAACAAAAGTGCCTTTTTCCCTGTTCCTGCTCATATGAAAGAGAAGAAAACAAGAAAAGAAGAGGAATCCTCTATGTCACAGTATAGAGATTCCTTTGTGTTAGTTGGAGAAGAAAGGGGAGAAGAGTGAAGAAGAAAGGGGTTCGGATTATTAGATGAAGAGAGGTGAAGAGAAGTGTTAGTAAATAAATAATTAAATAGAAGAAGAAAAGAGAGGGAGAATTTCGAAAATAATTTTGAAAAAGTGGTTAGTGATTTCCGAAAATTAAAGATAAGATATAATTAAAATTAAAATTTGAAACAAAAAGAATTTTTGAAAAAGAGATGAGATATTTTCGAAAATTAGAGAGGGATAGGTAGTTAGTTGGTTTTGAAAAAGATAGGAAACAAACAAAAAGTTAGTTAGTTGATTGAAAAAGATATTAAAATCAAATTTGAAAAAGATAAGAAGATAAGAAGTTAGATAAGATATTTTGAAATCAAATTTTGAAAAAGATAAAATAAAAAGATAAGATTTTTAAGAAAAAGATATTTTGAAAAAGATTTAATTTTTAAAATTACTTAACTAACAAGAAACTAAAAGATATGATTTTAGAACTTAAAGATTGAACCTTTCTTAACAAGAAAGTAACAAACTTCAAATTTTTGAATCAATCACATTAATTGTTAGTGTAATTTCGAAAATATGATATAAAGATAAGAAAAAGATTTTGAAAATAATTTGAAAAGTATTTTTGAAATTTTTGAAAAATAGAAAAAGAAAATGAGAAAGATATAATTTTTGAAAAAGATTTTAAAAAGATAAGATTTTTAAAATTGAAAATTTGACTTGACTTGTAAGAAACAACTAATTTTAAAAATTTTTGACTAAGTCAACTCAAATTTTCGAAAATTTGGAGAGAAAAAAGGAAAAGATATTTTTTTGATTTTTGAATTTTTAATGAGGAGAGAGAAAAACACAAACATGATCTAAAACATAAAAATTTTGGATCAAAACACAAGATGCATGCAAGAACACTATGAATGTCAAGATGAACACCAAGAATACTTTGAAGATCATGATGAACATCAAGAACATAATTTTGAAAAATTTTTTGATGCAAAGAAAACATGCAAGACACCCAACTTAGAAATCTTTAATGCATGGACTCTAACAAACGAAAAATGCATATGAAAAACAACAAACAACACAAAACAAGAAATCATCAAGATCAAACAAGAGGACTTGTCAAGAACAACTTAAACATCATGAAGAACACTATGAATGCATGAGATTTTCGAAAAATGCAAGAAAAAATTTTTTTAAAACATGCAATTGACACCAAACTTAAAAATTGACTCAAGACTCAAACAAGAACACAAAATATTTATTTTTTTTGGTTTTTATGATTTTTTGGATTTTTATTAATTTTTTTTGAAAATATTTTTGGAAAAATGAAAAAGAAAAGAAAATTTTGAAAAATATTTTTTTATTTTTTGAAAAAATTTTGAAAAGAAAATTACCTAATCTAAGTAACAAGATGAACCGTCAGTTGTCCACACTCGAACAATCCCCGGCAACGGCGCCAAAAACTTGGTGGACGAAATTGTGATAAAAGAGTTCTAGGCACTATTAGAGAAGCTCACAACTCCGTTCAACTAACTAGCAAGTGTACTGGGTCATCCAAGTAATACCTTACGTGAGTAAGGGTCGATCCCACAGAGATTGTTGGTATGAAGCAAGCTATGGTCACCTTATAAATCTCAGTTAAGCAGACTAAATGGTTATGGGTTTCGAAAATAAATAGAAAATAAAAAGGGATAGAAATACTTATGTAAATCAATAGTGGGAATTTCAGATAGGCGTGTGGAGATGCTAGAATCCTTTCGAATCTCTACTTTCGTACTACTTTCATCCAATCCTTCTTACTCCTTTCCATGGCAAGCTATATGTAGCGCATCACCATCATCAATGGCTACTTTTAATCCTCTCGGGAAAATGGTCCTATGCGTTGTCACTGCATGGCTAATCGTCTAGAGGCATCACCCTTGTTGATAGCTATATCCCATCCTCTCAGTGAAAATGGTCTAAATGCTCTGTCATAGCACGGCTAATCATCTGTCGGTTCTCAATCAGGTTGGAATAGAATCCCTTGATTCTTTTGCGTTTGTCATCACGCCCAGCCTTCAGGAGTTTGAAGCTCGTCACAGTCATTCAATACCGGAATCCTACTCAGAATACCACAGACAAGGTTAGACTTTCCGGATTCCCGGGATCCTACTCGGAATACCACAGACAAGGTTAGACTTTCCGGATCCCCATGAATGCCGCCATCTATCTAGCTTATACCACGAAGATTCTGTTGGGGAATCTAAGAGATATGCGCCCGGCCTAGAGTAGAACGGAAGTGGTTGTCAATCACGCGCGTTCATAGGTGAGAATGATGATGAGTGTCACGGATCATCACATTCATCAAAGTGTTGTGCAACGTATATCTTGGAATAAGAATAAAAGAGAATTGAATAGAAAATAATAGTGATTGTATTGAAACTTGAGGTACAGCAGAGCTCCACACTCTTAATCTATGGTGTGTAGAAACTCCACCGTTGAAAATACATAAGTGAAAGGTTCAGGCATCGCCGAATTGCCAGCCCCCCTAAAACGTGATCAATAGCCTCCTAAGATGAAGAATAAAACAAAACTGAGACCAAATATGTCTAATACAATAGTAAATTATCCTATTTATACTAGACTAGCTACTAGGGTTTACATGAGTAAGTTTTTGATGCATAAATCCACTTCCGGGGCCCACTTGGTATATGGTTGGGCTGACCTTGATCTATCCACGAGCTGAGGATTTTCTTGGAGTTGAACTCCAAGTTATAACGTGTTTTGGGCGTTCAACTCCGGATCATGACGTGTTTCTGGCGTTTAACTCCAGACAGCAGCATGTACTTGGCGTTCAACGCCAAGTTACATCGTCAATTTCTGAATAAAGTATGGATTATTATATATTGCTGGAAAGCTCTGGATGTCTACTTTCCAATGCCGTTGAGAGCGCGCCATTTGGAGTTCTGTAGCTCCAGAAAATTCATTTTGAGTGTAGGGAGGTCAGATTCCAACAGCATCAGCAGTCCTTTTGTCAACCTTTTTCAGAGTTTTACTCAAGTCCCTCAATTTCAGCCAGAAATTACCTGAAATTATAGAAAAACACACAAACTCATAGTAAAATCCAGAAATGTGAATTTAACATAAAAACTAATGAAATCACCCCTAAAAGTAGCTTGAACTTACTAAAAACTACCTAAAAACAATGCCAAAAGTGTATAAATTATCCGCTCATCAGTAGGGTTCGGCCATTATGGGTGGGTTTGGGAGGGAAAGTGGTTTGAATTTGAATGGTGAGGTAGGTGGGGTTTTATGAAGGATGGATGTGAGTGGTGAAGAGAATGGTGGGATTTGATAGGTGAGGGGTTCTTGGGGAAGAGGTATTGAGGTGATTGGTGAATGGGTAAAGAAGACAGAGAGTGGTGAGGTAGGTGGGGATTCTGTGGGGTCCACAGATCCTGAGGTGTCAAGGATAGCTCATCCCTGCACCAAGTGGCGTGTAAAAATGCCCTTTTTGCCAATCCTGGCGTTAAACGCCGGGCTGCTGCCCTTTTCTGGCATTAAAGGCCAGGTTGGTGCACCTTTCTGGCGTTAAACGCCAATCTGGTGCCCCTTTCTGGCGTTAAACGCCAGTCTGGTGCCCCTTTCTGGCGTTAAACGCCCAGAATGGTGCCAGACTGGGCATTAAACGCCCATTTGCTGCCCTTACTGGCGTTTAAACGCCAGCAAGTTCTCTGATGACAAGTCATCATATACCTATTTTTCAAGCTAATTTCACTTGTTTCACTAGTTTCATGCACTTTCTTGCATTCTAAGTAAGTAATTTGGAATGAAAATGTATGACTTCTTTAAATCAAACAACCACCATTTAATTTATGCTAAATCATGAGGTTTGGGCAAAAATTAATTAATTTTTAATTATTTATAAACCTTGTGAATTTGGTGATACTTTGATTGGTTGTTTTGATTTCTTGTAGGTGAAGAAAAGAAGAAAGTGTGGCTTAAGAAGTGTGGCAAAGAACATGAGGAAGCGTGGCACATGAAAGGAGCACAACAAAAAAAAAAGTTCCAAGGAAGCAATGCTTCAATGCTCTGCTCACTTTGTGAGCTGAGCACAATTTGAAGCCAAGAAACTAGGAAAGAAAAGACAATGCTCAGCTCACCAAGTGAGCATTATTGGGCATTCATCAAAAGAAATTCAAGGAAATTATTTGTCAAATGCCTTCTCCAAGAGTCGAACCATGAACCAAGGGGAGTGAGGAAGCACTACTCACAAGGAAAATAAACCAAAAAATGGCCAAATGCCACCACCAGGATTCGAACTCAGCACCTAGAGGAAGTAAGGATCAAAGGCGCTACATGAAACCCAAGGAAATGGCATAGCGCATGCTTCCCTCAAGTTTCGAACCAAGGACCTCTCTTTGAAGGAGCCAATGCTCAGCTCACTTGGTGAGCAGAGCGCTACCCATGATGCACTATACACAAGCGCGACACGGGCCAGGGAGATGGAGCACGCATCATCACAAGGCAAGGAGCACAAGGCGCGCACAAGACATGCACCAAGGCACCAATGCTCAGCTCACTTTGTGAGCTGAGCATTCCCCTGGTACCCTCCCCAACATTGCACGCTACAAGGAACCCACACACAAGGCCTCAATGCTCAGCTCAACTTGTGAGCTGAGCATCCTCCTGGGAGCAATTTTCACATGGGCCAAAAATTCAATAAAAATCCAATTTAATTCAATTCTTCTCCAAATTGAATCAAGGCCAACCAAACCCATTTCTCCTCAAATCCAAAGCAAGCAAAGCCCACATCATCACTCAAAGGCACAAGAACAAGCTAGAATTAGGATTTTTATTTAATTTGTTTTTCATTTCAATTTCATTTGGTAAAAAGCCTATATAAGGCACCATTTTCATCTTTGTTAAGGGAGTGAGCTCTAATAGAGAGCATTGGTAGGCTGGCTCCAATAGGGAGTTTTGCACTCTTTAGTTTTCATTTCTATTTTAGAATTTTGGATTGAGATTGAAGGAATTCTATTTCAATCATTGATCTAAATTTCACCTTTGTTCTTCTTCTGCAATATTCTAAAAATCAAAGGAATTGGATTTAAACTTCACTTGCTATTTCATTTACATTTCTTCTGCAAATCATTTTTTGTTTGATCAATTGAGATCCAGATCTGCTTCCTGAGCTCATTGCAGTTCACTTGTTCTTGTTTAATTCCTGCAATCCCAGTTCCCAATCCCTTTACTTTTGATGCAATTTACATTTCTTGTTGATGAGCGGATAATTTATACGCTTTTTGGCATTGTTTTCATATAGTTTTTAGTAAGTTTAAGCTACTTTTAGGGATGTTTTCATTAGTTTTTATGTTAAATTCACATTTCTGGACTTTACTATGAGTTTGTGTGTTTTTCTGTGATTTCAGGTAAATTCTGACTGAAATTGAGGGAATTGAGCAAAACTCTGAAGAAGGCTGACAAAAGGACTGCTGATGCTGTTGGAATCTGACCTCCCTGCACTCGAAATGGATTTTCTGGAGCTACAGAACTCCAATTGGCGCGCTCTCAACGGCGTTGGAAAGTAGACATCCAGGGCTTTCCAGCAATATATAATAGTCCATACTTTATTCGAAGAATGACGACGTAACTTGGCGTTGAACGCCAAGTACACGCTGCTGTCTGGAGTTAAACGCCAGAAAAACGTCATGACCCGGAGTTGAACGCCCAAAACACGTCATAACTCAGAGTTCAACGCCAAGATATGCCTTAGCACGTGAATTCATCAAGCTCAGCCCAAGCACACACCAAGTGGGCCCCGGAAGTGGATTTATACATCAATTACTTACTCATGTAAACCCTAGTAGCTAGTCTAGTATATATAGGACATTTATCTATTGTATTAGACATCCTGGATTGTAAATTGAATCCTGTGATCACGTTAGAGAGGGCTGGCCATTCGGCCATGCCTGAACTCTTTGCTTATGTATTTTCAACGGTGGAGTTTCTGCACACCATAGATTAAGGGTGTGGAGCTCTGCTGTACCTCAAGTATTAATGAAATTCTATCTTCTTTTATTCAATTCTCTTTTATTCTTATTCCAAGATATTCATTCGTACCCAAGAACATGATGAATGTGATGAGTCAGATTACCCTCATTATCATTCTCACTTATGAATGTGCGTGATTGACAACCATGTCCGTTCTACATGCAACAGAGCTTGAATGCGTATCTCTTAGATTCCCCAACAGAATCTTCGTGGTATAAGTTAGATAGTTGGCGGCATTCATCTGGATCCGGAAAGTC
Source organism: Arachis hypogaea (assembly GCF_003086295.3). Taxonomy (NCBI): domain Eukaryota; kingdom Viridiplantae; phylum Streptophyta; class Magnoliopsida; order Fabales; family Fabaceae; genus Arachis; species Arachis hypogaea. The sequence goes on from NC_092041.1 coordinate 84,027,086, forward strand.
CAACCTTGTCTGTGGTGTTCCGAGTAGGATCCTGGGAGTCCGGAAAGTCCAACCTTGTCTGTGGTGTTCCGAGTAGGATTCCGATCATGAATGACCGTGACGTGCTTCAAACTTTAACCTGCTGGGCGTTGGTGACAGACGCAAAAGAGGGATTCTATTCCAGTAGGAGCGGGAACCAACCGGTGATTAGCCGTACTGTGACAGAGTGCGTTGCATAGTTTTCACTGCGAGGATGGGATGTAGCCATCAGCCATGGGTGATGCCTCCAGACTGGTTAGCTGTGCGAGTGACAGCCGCACAGGTTATTTCCCCGTGAGGAATGAAAGTAGCCACAGTTGATGGTGAACCCCTATACAAAGCTTGCCATGGAAAGGAGTAAGAAGGATTGAGTAGAAGGAGTAGGAGAGCAGGCGTCCAAGAGCTCTACAGCATCTCCATCCGCTTATCTGAAATCCTACCAATGAATCTGCATAAGTGTTCTATCCTTTTTATTATATTCTATTTTATTATTTCTATTTTCGAAAACCCATAAACTATTTTAATCTGCCTAACTGAGATTTGCAAGGTGACCATAGCTTGCTTCATACCAACAATCTCTGTGGATTCGACCCTTACTCACGTAAGGTTATTACTTGGACGACCCAGTACACTTGCTGGTTAGTTGAACGAGATTGTGAAGGAAATAAACAATGCCCTCAGAGTATACATCTTTTATAAATACATAACAAGTGATCACAATTTCGTCCACCAAGTTTTTGGCGCCGTTGCCGGGGATTGTTCGAGTATGGACAACTGACGGTTCATCTTGTTGCTCAGATTAGGTAATTTTCTTTTCAAAAATTTTTCAAAAATATTTTTCAAAATTTTTCTTTTATTTTTCGTGTTTATAAACTTTGTTTTCGAAAAAAATAAATAAAAATACAAAAAAATTAGAAAATCATAAAAATCAAAAATATTTTGTGTTTCTTGTTTGAGTATTGTGTTAATTTTTAAGTTTGGTGTCAATTGCATGCTTTTAAAATTTTTCTTGCATTTTTTCGAAAATCCCATGCATTCATAGTGTTCTTCATGATCTTCAAGTTGTTCTTGACAAGTCTTCTTGTTTGATCTTGATAATTTCTTGTTTTGTGTCTTTTCTTGTTTCTCATGTGCATTTTTGCATTCATATTTTCCATGCATTAAAGATTTTTAAGTTTGGTGTCTTGCATGTTTTCTTTGCATTAAAAAATTTTCAAAATTTTGTTCTTGATGTTCATCATGATCTTCATAGTGTTCTTGGTGTTCATCTTGACATTCATAGCATTCTTGCATGCATCTTGTGTCTTGATCCAAAATTTTCATGTTTTGGGTCATTTTTGTGTTTTTCATTCAAAATTTGATTTCAAAAATATCTTTTCCTTATTTCCCTCCAAAATTTCGAAATTTTGGGATTGACTTGGTCAAAAATTTTCAAAATTAGTTGTTTCTTACAAGTCAAGTCAAAATTTCAATTTTAAAAATCTTATCTTTTCAAAATCTTTTTCAAAAATCATATCTTTTTCATTTTTTTTTATAATTTTCGAAAATTTCAAAATTATTTTTCAAAATATTTTCAAAATCTCTTTCTTATCTTTTTATCAAATTTTCGAAAAATTAGCTAAACAATTAATGTGATTGGTTCAAAAATTTGAAGTTTGTTACTTTCTTGTTTAGAAAGGTTCAATCTTTAAATTCTAGAATCTTATCTTGTAGTTTCTTGTTAGTTAAGTAATTTTTAAAATTAAATCTTTTTTTTCAAATATCTTTTTCAAATATATCTTTTTATCTTTTATCTTATCTTTTTCAAAAATTTTATCTTTTTCAAAATTTGATTTCAAAATATCTTATCTAACTTCTTATCTTCTTATCTTTTTCAAATTTGATTTCAAATCTTTTTCAATCAACTAACTAACTTTTTGTTTGTTTCTTATCTTTTTCAAAACCACCTAACTACTCTTCCCTCTCTAATTTTCGAAAATTCTCCCTCTCTTTTTCAAAAATTCTTTTTGTTTTAAATTTTAATTTTAATCTCATCTTATCTTTAATTTTCGAAAATTACTAACCTCTTTTTCAAAATTATTTTCGAAAATCTTCTTTTCTTTTCTTATTCTATTTAATTATTTAATTACTAACACTTCTCTTCACCTCTCCAAATCCAAATTCTTCTTCATCCTTCCTCATTCTTCTACCCCCTTCCTCTTCTACTAACATCAAGGAATCTCTATACTGTGACATAGAGGATTCCTTTTTCTTTTCTTGTTTTCTTCTCTTTCTTATGAGCAGGAACAAGGACAAAGGCACTCTTGTTGAAGCTGATCCAGAACCTGAAAGGACTCTGAAGAGAAAATTAAGAGAAGCTAAATTACAACAATCCAGAAATAACCTTTCAGAAATTTTCGAACAGGAGAAGGACATGGCAGACGCAAATAATAATAATAATAATGCAAGGAGAATGCTTGGTGATTTCACAAAGCCAACATCCAAGTTTGATGGAAGAAGCATCTCCATTCCTGCCATTGGAGCCAATAACTTTGAGCTTAAGCCTCAACTAGTTGCATTGATGCAACAAAACTGCAAGTTTTATGGACTTCCATCTGAAGATCCTTATCAGTTTTTAACTGAATTCTTGTAAGTCTGTGATACTGTAAAGACGAATGGAGTTAATCCTGAAGTCTACAGACTCATGCTTTTCCCTTTTGCTGTAAGAGACAGAGCTAGAATATGGTTGGATTCACAACCTAAGGATAGCCTGGACTCCTGGGATAAGCTGGTCACTGCCTTCTTGGATAAATTCTTTCCTCCTCAAAAGCTGAGCAAGCTGAGAGTGGATGTTCAAACCTTCAAGCAAAAAGATGGTGAATCCCTCTATGAAGCTTGGGAAAGATACAAGCAGCTGACCAAGAGATGTCCATCTGACATGTTTTCAGAATGGACCCTATTAGATATATTCTACTATGGTCTCTCTGAATTTTCGAAAATGTCACTGGACCATTCTGCAGGTGGATCTATTCACCTGAAGAAAACGCCTGAAGAGGCACAAGAACTCATTGACATGGTTGCAAACAACCAGTTCATGTATACCTCTGAGAGGAATTCCGTGAATAATGGGATACCTCAGAAGAAGGGAGTTCTTGAAATTGATGCTCTGAATGCCATACTGGCTCAGAACAAAGTGTTGACTCAACAGGTCAACATGATCTCTCAAAATCTGAATGGATTGCAACATGCATCCAACAGTACTAGAGAGGTAGCTTCTGAAGAAGCTTATGATCCTGAGAACCCTGCCATGGCAGAGGTTAATTATCTGGGTGAACCATATGGAAATACCTATAACCCATCATGGAGAAATCATCCAAATTTCTCCTGGAAGGATCAACAAAAACCTCAACAAGGTTTTAACAACGGTGGACGCAATAGGCTGAATAATAGTAAGCCATATCCATCATCTTCTCAGCAACAGACAGAGAACTCTGAACAAAATAATTCTAATTTAGCTAATATAGTCTCTGATCTGTCAAAGGCCACCTTCAGTTTCATGAATGAAACAAGATCCTCCATTAGAAATTTGGAGGCACAAATAGGCCAGCTGAGTAAGAAAGTTATTGAAACTCCTCCCAGTATTCTCCCAAGTAATACAGAAGAGAATCCAAAAGGAGAGTGCAAAGCCATTGACTTAGTCAACATGGCCGAAAGCACAAAGGAGGAGGAGGACGAAAATCCTAGTGAGAAAGAACTCCTGGGACGTCCTCCAAGCAAGAAGGAGCTTCCTAATAAGGATCCTGAGGAATCTGAGGCTCATACAGAGACCATAGAGATTCCATTCAATCTCCTTCTGCCATTCATGAGCTCTGACTATTATTCATCCTCTGAAGAGGATGAAGATGTGACTGGAGAGCAAGTTGCTCAATATCTAGGAGCTATCATGAAGCTGAATGCCAAGCTGTTTGGTAATGAGACTTGGGAAAGTGAACCTCCCTTGCTCATTAGTGATTTGGATACTTGGATTCAGGAAACTCTACCTCAAAAGAGACAAGATCCTGGCAAGTTCTTGATACCTTGCACCATTGGCACCATGAGCTTTGAAAAAGCTCTATGTGATCTTGGGTCAGGGATAAACCTTATGCCACTCTCTGTAATGGAGAAGCTAAGAATCATTGAGGTACAACCTGCCTTGTTCTCATTACAATTGGCAGATAAATCCATGAGACAAGCTCATGGGATAGTAGAGGACGTGCTAGTAAAAGTTGAAGACTTTTACATCCCTGCTGATTTCCTAATCCTAGATACTAGGAAGGAAGATGATGAATGCATCATCCTAGGAAGACCTTTCCTAGCCACAGCAGAAGCTGTGATAGATGTCAACAGAGGAGAGTTAGTCCTTCAATTGAATGGAGAATACCTTGTGTTTCAAGCACATGGCAATCCCTCTGTGACAAAAGAGAGTAAGCATGAAGAGCTTCTCTCAATTCAAAGTCAAGAAGAGCCCACACAGTCAAACTCTAAGTTTGGTGTTGTGAGGCCACAACCAAACTCTAAGTTTGGTGTCCAAACCCCATATCCAAACTCTAAGTTTGGTGTTGGGACTAGACAACATTGACTTGATTGCTCTGTGGCTCCATGAGAGCCACTGTCAAGCTATTGACATTAAAGAAGCGCTTGTTGGGAGGCAACCCAATTTTATTTATCTAATTTTATTTTATTTTGTTTCTTTGTTATTTTTGTGTTTAATTAGGTACATGATCATGAGGAGTCACGAAAAAAATCAAAAAAATTAAAAACAGAGTCAAAAACAGAAGAAAAAAATTTTCACCCTGGAGGACGCACGGGCCGGCGTTCAACGCCCAGAAGATGCATCTGGCGGGCGTTCAACGCCAGAACAGAGCATCTTCCTGGCGCTGAACGCCCAAAACAAGCTACATCCTGGCGTTTAACGCCAGGATGCGCACGCAGAGGACAATCTGGCGCTGAACGCCAGAAACAAGCTTGAAACTGGCGTTCAACGCCAGAATCAAGCATCACATGGGCGTTTAACGCCCAGAACATGCACCAATGGGCGTTTGAACGCCAGAATGGTGCATGAAGGCAATTTACACACCTATAGGGTGAAGGAATGGTATTTCTTTTCACCTCAGGATCTGTGGACCCCACAGGATCCCCACCTACCTTTTCTTTTAATCCTATTCACACTCTCCTAATCCAAATCTCATTCTCAATGTCACCCTTCCCAAAAACCTTCACCAATCACATCAATTTCTCTTCCCAATTACCCCATGCACCATTCACATCAACCTCCTCTTCCCCATAAACCCCACTTACCCCCATTACATTCAAATTCAATTTCCCACCCATTCCCACCCAAAATGGCCGAAACCTAACCCTCCCCCCTCCCTATAAATACCTCCCTTTTCTTCTTCATTTTCACACAACATAACCCCTTCTTCTCTACATAGCCGAACCCCCCTTCTCTCTCTCTACTCACATTTTCTTCTTCTTCTTCTTCTACTCTTCTTTTCTTTTTGCTCGAGGACGAGCAAATTTTAAGTTTGGTGTGGTAAAAAGCATAGCTTTTTATTTTTCATTCACCATCAATGGCACCCAAGACCGGAGTTTCCTCAAGAAAAGGAAAAGGGAAGGTAAAAGCTTCCACTTCCGAATCATGGGAAAAGGAGAGATTCATCTCCAAGAGCCACCAAGACCACTTCTATGATGTTGTGGCAAAGAAGAGGGTGATCCCTGAGGTCCCTTCAAGCTCAAAAAGAATGAGTATCCGGAAATCCGACATGAGATCCAAAGAAGAGGGTGGGAAGTCATAACCAACCCCATGCAACAAGTCGGATTATTGATGGTTCAAGAGTTCTATGCTAATGCATGGATCACTAGGAACCATGATCAAAGTATGAACCCGAATCCAAAGAACTATCTCACAATGGTTCGGGGGAAATACTTAGATTTCAGTCCGGAAAATGTGAGGTTGGCGTTTCATCTACCCATGATGCAAGGTGATGAACGCCCCTACACAAGGAGGGTCAACTTCAATCAAAGGTTGGACCAAGTCCTAATGGACATTTGTGTGGAAGGCGCCCAATGGAGAGTAGACTCCAAAGGCAAACCGGTCCAACTAAGAAGACTGGACCTCAAGCCTATAGCAAGAGGATGGTTGGAGTTCATCCAAAGATCCATCATCCCTACAAGCAACCGATCTGAAGTTACTGTGGATCGGGCAATCATGATTCATAGCATCATGATTGGAGAGGAAGTAGAGGTTCATGAAGTCATAGCCAATGAACTCTACAAAATAGCTGACAAGCCTTCATACATGGCACGGCTAGCCTTCCCCCACCTCATATGCCATCTATGTTATTCAGCTGGAGTTATCATAGATGGAGATGTCTCCATTGAAGAAGACAAGCCCATCACCAAGAAAAGGATGGAGCAAACAAGGGAAGTTCCTCACGGCCCCCAAGGAGAACATGAGGAAGTTCATCAACAAATGCCTCATGGAATACACTTTCCTCCCAACAACTATTGGGAGCAACTCAGTACCTCCTTAGAAGACTTGAGCCAAAACGTGGAACAACTAAGGGTGGAACACCATGAACACACCCTCACTCTCCAAGAAATAAGAGAAGATCAAAGAGCTATGAGAGAGGAGCAACAAAGACAAGGAAGGGACATAGAAGAGTTAAAGAACATCATTGGTCCTTCAAGAAGAAGACGCCACTAAGAGGTGGATTCATTCCTTGTTCTTTACTTTCTTTCTGTTTTCTGTTTTTAAGTATTATGTTTATCTATGTTTTTGTGTTTCTACTTCATGATCATTAGTGTGTAAACCATGCCTTAAAGCTATGAATAAAATCCATTAGTCTTTCACCTCTCTTAAAAGAAAAATGTTTTAATTCAAAAGAACAAGAAGTACATAATTTTCGAAATTATTAGTGAATTTAATTTAATTATATTGATGTGGTGACAATACTTTTTGTTTTCTGAATGAATGAATGAACAGTGCATATTTTTGATCTTGTTGTTTATGAGTGTTAAAATTGTTGGCTCTTGAAAGAATGATGAACAAAGAGAAATGTTATTGATGAACTGAAAAATTCATGAATTCATTCTTGAAGCAAGAAAAAGCAGTGAAAAAAAAAGTGGCGAAAAAAAAATAGAAAGAAAAAGCAAGCAGAAAAAGCCAATAGCCCTTAAAACCAAAAGGCAAGGGTAGCAAGGATCCAAGGCTTTGAGCATCAATGGATAGGAGGGCCCAAGGAAATAAAATCCAGGCCTAAGCGGCTAAATCAAGCTGTCCCTAACCATGTGCTTGTGTCATGAAGGTCCAAGTGAAAAGCTTGAGACTGAGTGGTTAAAGTCGTGATCCAAAGCAAAAGAGTGTGCTTAAGAGCTCTGGACACCACTAACTGGGGACTTTAGCAAAGCTGAGTCACAATCTGAAAAGGTTCACCCAGTTATGTGTCTGTGGCATTTGTGTATCCGGTGGTAATACTGGAAGACAAAGTGCTTAGGGCCACAGCCAAGACTCATAAAGTAGCTGTGTTCAAGAATCAACATGCCTAACTAGGAAAGTCAATAACACTATCTGAAATTCTAAGTTCCTAGAGAAGCCAATCACTCTAAACTTCAAAGGAAAAAGTGAGATGCCAAAACTGTTCAGAAGCAAAAAGCTACAAGTCCCGCTCATCTAATTAAATTAATATTCATTGATATTTTGGACTTTATAGTATATTCTCTTCTTTTTATCCTATTTGATTTTCAGTTGCTTGGGGACAAGCAACAATTTAAGTTTGGTGTTGTGATGAGCGGATAATTTATACGCTTTTTGGCATTGTTTTCATATAGTTTTTAGTAAGTTTAAGCTACTTTTAGGGATGTTTTCATTAGTTTTTATGTTAAATTCACATTTCTGGACTTTACTATGAGTTTGTGTGTTTTTCTGTGATTTCAGGTAAATTCTGACTGAAATTGAGGGAATTGAGCAAAACTCTGAAGAAGGCTGACAAAAGGACTGCTGATGCTGTTGGAATCTGACCTCCCTGCACTCGAAATGGATTTTCTGGAGCTACAGAACTCCAATTGGCGCGCTCTCAACGGCGTTGGAAAGTAGACATCCAGGGCTTTCCAGCAATATATAATAGTCCATACTTTATTCGAAGAATGACGACGTAACTTGGCGTTGAACGCCAAGTACACGCTGCTGTCTGGAGTTAAACGCCAGAAAAACGTCATGACCCGGAGTTGAACGCCCAAAACACGTCATAACTCAGAGTTCAACGCCAAGATATGCCTTAGCACGTGAATTCATCAAGCTCAGCCCAAGCACACACCAAGTGGGCCCCGGAAGTGGATTTATACATCAATTACTTACTCATGTAAACCCTAGTAGCTAGTCTAGTATATATAGGACATTTATCTATTGTATTAGACATCCTGGATTGTAAATTGAATCCTGTGATCACGTTAGAGAGGGCTGGCCATTCGGCCATGCCTGAACTCTTTGCTTATGTATTTTCAACGGTGGAGTTTCTGCACACCATAGATTAAGGGTGTGGAGCTCTGCTGTACCTCAAGTATTAATGAAATTCTATCTTCTTTTATTCAATTCTCTTTTATTCTTATTCCAAGATATTCATTCGTACCCAAGAACATGATGAATGTGATGAGTCAGATTACCCTCATTATCATTCTCACTTATGAATGTGCGTGATTGACAACCATGTCCGTTCTACATGCAACAGAGCTTGAATGCGTATCTCTTAGATTCCCCAACAGAATCTTCGTGGTATAAGTTAGATAGTTGGCGGCATTCATCTGGATCCGGAAAGTCCAACCTTGTCTGTGGTGTTCCGAGTAGGATCCTGGGAGTCCGGAAAGTCCAACCTTGTCTGTGGTGTTCCGAGTAGGATTCCGATCATGAATGACCGTGACGTGCTTCAAACTTTAACCTGCTGGGCGTTGGTGACAGACGCAAAAGAGGGATTCTATTCCAGTAGGAGCGGGAACCAACCGGTGATTAGCCGTACTGTGACAGAGTGCGTTGCATAGTTTTCACTGCGAGGATGGGATGTAGCCATCAGCCATGGGTGATGCCTCCAGACTGGTTAGCTGTGCGAGTGACAGCCGCACAGGTTATTTCCCCGTGAGGAATGAAAGTAGCCACAGTTGATGGTGAACCCCTATACAAAGCTTGCCATGGAAAGGAGTAAGAAGGATTGAGTAGAAGGAGTAGGAGAGCAGGCGTCCAAGAGCTCTACAGCATCTCCATCCGCTTATCTGAAATCCTACCAATGAATCTGCATAAGTGTTCTATCCTTTTTATTATATTCTATTTTATTATTTCTATTTTCGAAAACCCATAAACTATTTTAATCTGCCTAACTGAGATTTGCAAGGTGACCATAGCTTGCTTCATACCAACAATCTCTGTGGATTCGACCCTTACTCACGTAAGGTTATTACTTGGACGACCCAGTACACTTGCTGGTTAGTTGAACGAGATTGTGAAGGAAATAAACAATGCCCTCAGAGTATACATCTTTTATAAATACATAACAAGTGATCACAATTTCGTCCACCACTTGTCATTTAAGTTTCTGTAATTTATATTTCTTGCTCTTTAAGTTACTTGCCAATTTACATTCTGCAACTTTAAATTCATTGCCATTTACTCTCTGTTGGCTACAATTTCACACAATTCACTTCAATGTTTGCTTGACTAAACTAATCACCCACTGAAAATTCTCCATCACCTAAATATGCCTCAACACAAATTTCCACGAGCCAAAGATTCTCAAAGCTTGAGTCCATGTTCAACAGAATTGTGGAGGAACAGCAACAATCCCGGAGAGAACTAAAAACCCTTTCTCAGGAGACGGATGATCAATTGGAGGACACAGAGAAACGCTTAGAACTACTAAGCAAGGAAAATGAAGACCAATTGATGGATGTGAAGGATAAAGTGGAAGAGCAAGATGAGGAGGCTACTGCATCAAGTGAACTTTCAATGAAGAATGAGGTGGTTGAAAATGACACTGCACTTGAGGTGACAAAGGAACAAGAACATTCACAACCCTCACAAACTTCCCTTGAATCTGTGATCAAAAAATATGAAGAGGAGATGAAGAAATATTGGGAAGAACAACAAACCTCCTCCATAAAAGCACTATTAAGCCAAATGTTGAGTGCAAAGAAAGGAGTGGAGAAACAAAAAAAGTGAGAAAGTCATTCAAGAAAATTCACACTCAAATGGGGCAGAGAAGTACATGAAGAAAGAGCTCATTGAGCCACCAATTCAAAAGGCTCAGGATGAAGACAAAACTCCAATAATCACACAGCAACCAAGTCTTGAATCCAAAGGAGTGAAGGCAACTAGCAAGAGCACCAACCCTGTCCCTGATCCAGCAAGCAAGATCAATCAAACCATTTGCAAAAGAAAGCTTGCTGAGGAAAGGCCAAGACAAGGGACAGTAGCTGATTCTTCTCCCCCCCCCCCCCCTTAAGGTCATTCCTCTTAACAAATTGGAAGAAGAGGAAGAAAGTGAAGAACAACATGTCAAGCTAATGACACTAAAAGAGCACTTGTTGGGAGGTAACCCAACCGTAGGTAACATTTCTTTTCTGCTTTGTTTTCTTTCTATGCTTTGTTTAAATTCAATAAATTGGCATATGGTTACATTCTAAGTTTGGTGTTGCCTTGCAACAAATTGTTTTCAATCTTTTTGGATGATTGCATCAAATCAAAAATGAAAGTGACACACCAAAATTCTAAGTTTGGTGTGCCACTTATTTTTTTATGCAAATCATTCAAGCAACACTACTTGTCTACATAATCATAATGCCTCTGCAGTTTTATTTTTCTATTTTAATTTGACACTTTTTCATTCTGCTTTCTTTAGTCACTTTTTTTTTGTTTTAAAATGCTTTCATTTCAGTTTGCTTATTTACTGTGTTTGTTAAGACACTACCGAGAGAGCTTTATTCATGACAGATCCTTAGCTTGGTGATTGTACTTAACAAATAACAGTTTCACTTGCTTAGTTTTAATTCAAATAAATTGACATGTGATTGCATTCTAAGTTTGGTGTTGCTATGCAACAAAATTTGGTTCAAATTCTTACAAGATACTTGCATTAATTCCAAGTGAAAGTGTCACACTAAGTTTGGTGTGCAACTTATCTTTTATGCAATGTATTGTGCTCACCTTCTTAAGTTTGCAATCACAATGTCTCTGTCTCTTGTGCCTTGATTATTATCTTTAATTTTGCTTGCTTAGAACACATGTACTACTAACTTTTCATTGTGTAAGACATTCATGATCCATCTTAGCCCCATAGCCATTGTTCTAATTATTGCTTGAGGATGAGCAAGCATTCTGAGTTTGGCAAGGGAAAGAGGAAGAATAGAGGAAAAAGGACAACAATAATGAAGATGAACTACAAGGTTGTAGAGTTCCTTTTCTTCTCATTTGTTTACAGCACTTAAATTGCATGATTGTCTTTATCTTCTCTGTTTGCATGTGTAGTATGACTAAGCATAGCTTGAATTTTGATTTGTAACATGTTGCTGTGGCATTATGACTACCAACTTGAATCCTGTGAGTTCAAGAGCAGTAAAGCATCATGATCATAAACAAACAAGGAATTAAAGAAGAGTTTAGCATGTGCATACAAGTATTGGAAAGCTAGTATGATTAATTGTTGCTCAATTGCATTTGATTTTATTTAATTGAAGTTTTCATCTAGTACATTTTGTGAAATCTTTTGAAATCATGAAAACCTTGAAGAAGCAAATACAATTAAAGCAAGAAAAGAAAAAGGGAAAGAATGAGAAAGCTGAAGGCTCTGAGTACCAATGGCAATTTATTTGCTAAGTACTTGTGGTGTTTATGTATCAAGCCAAATGCTTGAAAACAAAACACTTAGAAGTCAAGGCTAGGCTCAAGTGCAAAAGCACTCCCTCAAAGCTCAAGGTTCTGAGCATCAATGATTAGAGAGTCAAAAAAAATGATGAGCTTAATGAAGTCCTCTAATTCAAATGCTTGTGGTGCTTATGTATCAAGTGGTAATACTTGAAAACAAAGCATTTAGAATCGTAGCTTTGTTATTAACTCATTTGGGCAAAGCACCCAAAAGGAAAAGCTAATAAGAAAAATCAAAAGCTTATTTCAAGGAAGAGATATAAGAGAAAGATTTCATAAATTGAGCTAGATAGAAGCATTAATCATTTACATCTCTTTTGTGATTGTAGCATGCTTAGAAAACTAGCTAACCATGAACATCGAGTTGCTATTCTTCTTACCTTGGATTTTTCAACCTTTAATGCATGATTCTTTTCTTGCTTGGGGACAAGCAAGGTTTAAGTTTGGTGTTGTGATGACAAGTCATCATATACCTATTTTTCAAGCTAATTTCACTTGTTTCACTAGTTTCATGCACTTTCTTGCATTCTAAGTAATTTGGAATGAAAATGCATGACTTCTTTAAATCAAACAACCACCATTTAATTTATGCTAAATCATGAGGTTTGGGCAAAAATTAATTGATTTTTAATGATTTATAAACCTTGTGAATTTGGTGATACTTTGATTGGTTGTTTTGATTTCTTGTAGGTGAAGAAAAGAAGAAAAGAAGAAAGCGTGGCTTAAGAAGTGTGGCAAAGAACATGAGGAAGCGTGGCACATGAAAGGAGCACAACAACAAAAAAAGTTCCAAGGAAGCAATGCTTTAATGCTCTGCTCACTTTGTGAGCTGAGCACAATTTGAAGCCAAGAAACAAGGAAAGGAAAGACAATGCTCAGCTCACCAAGTGAGCATTATCGGGCATTCATCAAAAGAAATTCAAGGAAATTATTTGTCAAATGCCTTCTCCAAGAGTCAAACCAAGAACCAAGGGGAGTGAGGAAGCGCTACTCACAAGGAAAACAAACCAAAAAATGGCCAAATGCCACCACCAGGATTCGAACTCAGCACCTAGAGGAAGTAAGGATCAAAGGCGCTACATGAAACCCAAGGAAATGGCATAGCGCATGCTTCCCTCAAGTTTTGAACCAAGGACCTCTCTTTGAAGGAGCCAATGCTCAGCTCACTTGGTGAGCAGAGCGCTACCCATGATGCACTATACACAAGCGCGACACGGGCCAGGGAGATGGAGCATGCATCATCACAAGGCAAGGAGCACAAGGCGCGCACAAGACATGCACCAATGCTCAGCTCACTGTGTGAGCTGAGCATTCCCCTGGTACCCTCCCCAACATTGCACGCTACAAGGAACCCACACACAAGGCCTCAATGCTCAGCTCAACTTGTGAGCTGAGCATCCTCCTGGGAGCAATTTTCACATGGGCCAAAAATTCAATAAAAATCCAATTTAATTCAATTCTTCTCCAAATTGAATCAAGGCCAACCAAACCCATTTCTCCTCAAATCCAAAGCAAGCAAAGCCCACATCATCACTCAAAGGCACAAGAACAAGCTAGAATTAGGATTTTCATTTAATTTGTTTTTCATTTCAATTTCATTTGGTAAAAAGCCTATATAAGGCACCATTTTCATCTTTGTTAAGGGAGTGAGCTCTAATAGAGAGCATTGGTAGGCTGGCTCCAATAGGGAGTTTTGCACTCTTTAGTTTTCATTTTTGCTCTCTCTTTTAGTTTTCATTTCTGTTTTAGAATTTTAGATTGAGATTGAAGGAATTCTGTTTCAATCATTGATCTAAATTTCACCTTTGTTCTTCTTCTGCAATATTCTAAAAATCAAAGGAATTGGATTTAAACTTCACTTGCTGTTTCATTTACATTTCTTCTGCAAATCATTTTCTATTTGATCAATTGAGATCCAGATCTGCTTCTTGAGCTCATTTCTTTTCTTGGATCCTCAAATTCTCTTTCTGCAATTTTTCATTAGAGCTACTGTGATCTTGATTTACTTTGCTGCAAATTGTTTCTCTATTGGATCAAGGAAGGATTTGAGATCTAGACTTTTTTTCTAGTCTCTTCCACTCCTGAGATCTTCAACCCTCTTTTAAATTGCTTCAAATTAAGCATCACTCACTTTCTGTTCTTAAATTTTCAAAGCATTTTTACTCTTCTGTTTAAGATCTACCTTAATTCAATTCATCTTCTACTTGTCTGTTTATTGCAGTTCACTTGTTCTTGTTCAATTCCTGCAATCCCAGTTCCCAATCCCTTTACTTTTGATGCAATTTACATTTCTTGTCATTTAAGTTTCTGCAATTTACATTTCTTGCTCTTTAAGTTACTTGCCAATTTACATTCTGCAACTTTAAATTCATTGCCAGTTACTCTCTGTTGGCTACAATTTCACACAATTCACTTCAACGTTTGCTTGACTAAACTAATCACCCACTAAAGTTGCTTGATCCATCAATCCCTGTGGGATCGACCTCACTCTTGTGAGTTATTACTACTTGATGCGAAAACTTGGTGCGCGAAATTGTGAACAATACTTTTTCACAACTCTTCATAATCCCCGGTCATGAACCCCAAAAACTTGGTGCTCAGTACCATGGCATTACACAACTTCACACAACTAACCAGCAAGTGCACTGGGTCGTCCAAGTAATAAACCTTACGCGAGTAAGGGTCGATCCCACGGAGATTGTTAGTATTGAAGCAAGCTATGGTCATCTTGTAAATCTTAGTCAGGCAAACTCAAATGGTAATGGTGATGAACGAAAATAACACAAAGATAAAGATAGAGATACTTATGTAATTCATTGGTAGGAACTTCAGATAAGCGCATGAAGATGCTTTCCCTTCCGTCTCTCTGCTTTCCTACTGTCTTCATCCAATCCTTCTTACTCCTTTCCATGGCAAGCTTAAGCAAGGGTTTCACCGTTGTCAGTGGCTACCTCCCATCCTCTCAGTGAAAGCGATTGCATATGCTCTGTCACAGCATAGCGGAATTCATCTGTCGGTTCTCAATCAGGCCAGAATAGAATCCAGTGATTCTTTTGCGTCTGTCACTAACGCCCCGCCCTCAGGAGTTTGAAGCACATCACAGTCATTCAGTCATTGAATCCTACTCAGAATACCACAGACAAGGTTAGACCTTCCGGATTCTCTTGAATGCCGCCATCAGTTCTCGCCTATACCACGAAGACTCTGATCTCACGGAATGGTTGGCTCGTTTGTCAGACGAGCACTCGGTTGTCAGGCGATCAACCATGCATCGTGCAATCAGGAATCCAAGAGATATTCACTAGAGCCTTGATCGCTTGTAGAACAAGAGTGGTTGTCAGTCACCTTGTTCATGGGTGAGAATGATGATGAGTGTCACGGATCATCACATTCATCAAGTTGAGGAACAAGTGATATCTTAGAACAAGAACAAGCGGAATTGAATGGAAGAACAATAGTAATTGCATTAATACTCGAGGTACAGCAGAGCTCCACACCTTAATCTATGGTGTGTAGAAACTCCACCGTTGAAAATACATAAGCATAAGGTCTAGGCATGGCCGAATGGCCAGCCTCCCAATGATCTAAGAACTAAAATGTCCAAAGATGATCTAGAGATCTAAGTTGATCAAAAGATTTCTAATACAATAGTCAAAGGTCCTACTTATAGAAAACTAGTAGCCTAAGGTGTACAGAAATGAGTAAATGACATAAAAATCCTCTTCCGGGCCCACTTGGTGTGTGCTTGGGCTGAGCAATGAAGCATTTTCGTGTAGAGACCTTTTCTGGAGTTAAACGCCAGCTTTCATGCCAGTTTGGGCGTTTAACTCCAAGTTTTATGCCAGTTCCGGCGTTTAACGCTGGAATTTCTGAGGCTGATTTGCCACGCCGGTTTGGGCCATCAAATCTTGGGCAAAGTATGGATTATCATATATTGCTGGAAAGCCCAGGATGTCTACTTTCCAACGCCGTTGAGAGCGCGCCAATTGGGCTTCTGTAGCTCCAGAAAATCCACTTCGAGTACAGGGAGGTCAGAATCCAACAGCATCTGCAGTCCTTTTTGGTCTCTGAATCAGATTTTTGCTCAGGTCCCTCAATTTCAGCCAGAAAATACCTGAAATCACAGAAAAACACACAAACTCATAGTAAAGTCCAGAAAAGTGAATTTTAACTAAAAATTAATAAAAATATACTAAAAACTAACTAGATCATACCAAAAACATACTAAAAACAATGCCAAAAAGCATACAAATTATCCGCTCATCAGCGACCCGGTACACTTTCCGGTTGGATTTGTGTTTTCGAAATTCATTTTTTTCACAAAAATATCATCATTCTCCTCCAGGGTGTGCAATTTTTCTTTCTATTTTTCATTCTATTTTTGCTTTTTCAATTGATTTTGTGACTTCACATGATCATCAACCTACAGAAAACATAAAATAACAAAAGGTAAATAGATAAATATAACATTGGGTTGCCTCCCAACAAGCGCTTCTTTAATGTCAGTAGCTTGACAGTGGGCTCTCATGGAGCCTCACAGATACTCAGAGCAATGTTGGAACCTCCCAACACCAAACTTAGAGTTTGAATGTGGGGGTTCAACACCAAACTTAGAATTTGGTTGTGGCCTCCCAACACCAAACTTAGAGTTTGACTGTGGGGGCTCTGTTTGACTCTGTTTTGAGAGAAGCTCTTCATGCTTCCTCTCCATGGTTACAGAGGGATATCCTTGAGCCTTAAACACAAAGGATTCTTCATTCACTTGAATGATCAATTCTCCTCTGTCAACATCAATCACAGCCTTTGCTATGGCTAGGAAGGGTCTGCCAAGGATGATGGATTCATCCATGTGCTTCCCAGTCTCTAGGACTATAAAATCAGCAGGGATGTAATGGTCTTCAATCTTTACCAGAACATCCTCTACCAGTCCATAAGCTTGTTTTTCTTGAATTGTCTGCCATCTCTAGTGAGATTCTTGCATCTTGTACCTTAAAGATCCTTAGCTTCTCCATTACAGAGAGAGGCATAAGGTTTATGCTTGACCCTAGGTCACATAAAGCCTTCTTGAAGGTCATGGTGCCTACTGTACAAGGTATTGAGAACTTCACAGGGTCCTGTCTCTTTTGAGGTAATCTCTGCCTAGTCAAGTCATCCAGTTCTTTGGTGAGCAAAGGGGGTTCATCCTCCCAAGTCTCATTACCAAATAACTTGTCATTTAGCTTCATGATTGCTCCAAGATACTTAGCAACTTGCTCTTCAGTGACATCTTCATCCTCTTTAGAAGAAGAATACTCATCAGAGCTCATGAATGGCAGAAATAAATCCAATGGAATCTCTATGGTCTCAATGTGAGGTCTCTGTTGATCCTTCCATGAGAGATTTGGATGATTTCTCCATTAAGGATTATAGGTGTTTCCATAGGGTTCTCCCATGTAATTCACCTCTTCCATTGATGGGTTCTCAGGATCATAAGCTTCTTCTTCAGATGAAGCGTCCTTAGTACTGCCTGGTGCAGCTTGCATTCTAGACAGACTTTGAGAAATCATATTGACTTGCTGAGTCAATATTTTGTTTTGAGCCAATATGGCATTCAGAGTATCAATCTCAAGAACTCCTTTCTTCTGATTCGTCCCATTGTTCACAGGATTCCTTTCAGAAGTGTACATGAATTGGTTATTTGCAACCATTTCAATGAGTTCTTGAGCTTCTGCAGGTGTCTTCTTCAGGTGAAGAGATCCTCCTGCAGAGCTGTCCAATGACATCTTGGACAGTTCAGACAGACCATCATAGAAGATACCTATGATGCTCCATTCAGAAAGCATGTCAGAAGGACACTTTCAAATCAATTGTTTGTATCTTTCCCAAGCTTCATAGAGGGATTCACCTTCCTTCTGCCTGAAGGTTTGGACTTCCACTCTAAGCTTACTCAATTTTTGAGGTGGAAAGAACTTTGCCAAGAAGGCATTGACTAGCTTTTCCCAAGAGTTCAGGCTTTTCTTAGGTTGTGAGTCCAACCATATCCTAGCTCTGTCTCTTACAGCAAAAGGGAATAGCATAAGTGTGTAGACGTCAGGGTCAACCCCATTAGTCTTGACAGTGTCACAGATTTGCAAGAACTCAGCTAAAAACTGATGAGGATCTTCCAATGGAAGTCCATGAAACTTGCAATTCTGTTGCATTAGAGAAACTAATTGAGGCTTAAGCTTAAAGTTGTTTGCTCCAATGGCAGGGATAGAGATGCTTCTCCCATAGTAGTCGGGAGTAGGTGCAGTGAAGTCACCCAGCACCTTCCTTGCATTGTTGGCATTGTTGTTGTTTTCGGCTGCCATGTCTTCTTCTTGTTTGAAGATTTCTGTTAGGTCCTCTACAGAGAGTAGTGCTTTAGCTTCTCTTAGCTTTTGCTTCAAGGTCCTTTCAGGTTCAGGGTCAGCCTCAACAAGAATGCTTTTGTCTTTGTTCCTGCTCATATGAAAGAGAAGAGAACAAGAAAATATGGAATTCTCTATGTCACAGTATAGAGATTCCTTGAGGTGTCAGAGGAAAAGAAGAATAGAAGGAGGAGGTAGAAGAATTCGAACTTATCAAGAGGGATAGAGTTTGAATTGTGCATTGAGGAGGAGTGTTAGTCCATAAATAGAAGCATGTGAGAAGAGGGGAAGAATTTTCGAAAATTAATTAAAAGATTTTGAAATAATTAAAAGAAATTTTGAAAATTTGATTGATGATTTTCGAAAACAAAGATTGAGAAAGAAATAAAGTGATTTTGAAAAAGATTTTGAAATTAGAAATCAAAAAGATATGATTAAAAACTATTTTGAAAAAGATGTGATTAAAAAGATATGATTGAAAAGATATAGTTTTAAAAAGATATGATTGAAAAATAATTTACAAAAGATTTGATTTTTAAAATTAATGACTTGGCTAACAATAAATTTAAAAGATATGATTCAGACATTAAACCTTTCTCAATAGAAAAGGCAACATACTTGAAATGTTGAATCAAATCATTAATTGTTAGCAAGTACTTTTGAAAAATGGAAAGAAATTGATTTTGAAAATATATGATTGAAAAGATATGATTTGAAGAAGATTTGATTTTGAAAAATTATGAAAACTTGAAAAAAAATTTGAATTAAAAACAAAATCTTCCCTCTTGTGCCATCCTGGCGTTAAACGCCCAGAATGGATACCATTCTGGGCGTTTAACGCCCAAAATGCTACCCTTTTGGGCGTTAAACGCCCAGCCAGGTACCCTGGCTGGCGTTTAAACGCCAGTTTTCCTTTTTCACTGGGCGTTTTGAACGCCCAGCTTTTTCTGTGTAACTCCTTTGCTGCATGTTCTGAATCTTCAATTCTCTGTATTATTGACTTGAAAAGACATAAATTAAAAAAAATTTGGATTTTTAATGATGAGGAATAATCAAAATGCAACTAAAATCAAATAAACAATGCATGCAAGACACCAAACTTAGAAGTTTGTATACTATTGACACTAATAAATTAAGAATGCATATGATAAATAACAAAACACTCAAGACAAGAGAATTTAAAGATCAGAGTAAGGAAATCATCAAGAACAACTTGAAGATCAATGGAGAACATAATGCATGTAATTTTCGAAAATTAGAAGAATAAAGACATGCAATTGACACCAAACTTAAAATTAGACACTAGACTCAAGCAAGAAAAATAAAATATTTTTGATTTTATGATTTTATACATTTTTTTATGCTTTTTCGAAAATTGAGTGGAAAAGAAAATAAGGATATCAAAATTCTTAATGAGAATTCCAGGAATCATGCAATGTTAGTCTAAAGCTTTAGTCTAAAAAGATTAGACATGGCTAGCCAAGCTTCAGCAAGACATTACATTCAAGAGCTAAATTGATGAGAATCAATCAGCTTTGGTGATGATAAAAACATCATCTTGAAACTCTAGAATTCATTCTTAAAAATTCTGAAGAAAAATACCTAATCTAAGCAACAAGATGAACCGTCAGTTGTCCAAACTCAAACAATCCCCGGCAACGGCGCCAAAAACTTGGTGCACGAAATTGTGATCATCAATGGCGCCATCAACATGGTATGCTCAATTGCTCAACTCTTTATCACAACTTCGCACAACTCACCAGCAAGTGCACTAGGTTGCCTATCCTTTCGTACTGTTCAGGGTAGGAACGTTTTCACTATCTTTGACGAGTCTTTTCACAATTTTAAAAATTACTTTTTCAAAATCCGAGCCGTTGAGAATGCCCGACCTTTCTTCCTTGATAAGAACAAGGAACCTATTTTCCTTTGCACTGGGAAGGAAAACCTATAATAGTTAAGTATAATGTAGATGATTTAGACGAGTTTGAGGAGAGCGTATTTGGCCTGTTTCATGAGTGTTGAGGTCGGGCTCATTATTTGGACACCAAAAAATTTGTAGGGGATCCCAATCAAATGTAGTCCGAGCTAGACAGCCTTCTTTAGGCTTATAAATTTTGGTGGTATGGTTGTGTTGACGACTAATATGTCTTTATTAGGGTGTTGCCCAAAGAATGGATGCTAAGTCGGCAACATGAAATCACTTCGGGCCACCAGGAAAAATGTTGTGGCTCAGGGAGTACAATTAAAGAAAGTTGGTGGAACTGCTGCCTTGTCCTCACCCTCAAAGTCGGACTCGAGAGTGTCAGCCTCTCAAAAGGTTATACCTGTCTTGGCGTCTTAACCAATTCCTCCTCTTTCCACCTCGAACAGTGTTATGGTCTGTCCTCTACCTTCTTCCTTTGAACCAAATCCTAAAAAACAGAAGACTATTGAATTAGAGAGTATATATGACCAGGGCTTTGACGGGTTTGCTTGGAGTGAAAAGTATATTTTTCTTTATAGCCACATTAGTATGGATGATGTGTCCATCAAAAACCATCTTCATCCCTTAGTTTGAGGTGGAATTTGGATGGCGGGCGTATCTGTAGCCTTGGCTAGGGAGTTGGAGAAGACTCCCCTTAGTGTCACCCACAGTTCGTTAGTAGCTTCACAGGCCAAGGTGGTTTCTCTAAAGGAGACAAAAAGGGAGCTTGATGAGGAGAGTGATGCATTGCTATCCGACTTGAGTAAAGCTCGAGCCAAGGCAAAACAGGCAGAGGCGGCCTTGGCTATGTCAAGAGTATTTGAGAAAGAAAGCAGAGGAGAGCTACACTCACGACTTTGGGGAGAGGCTCGACCTTGTGGATGAGCTAACTAAGGCCTGAGACAAATACGTAGAACTCGAAGAATTTGTGGCTGGGGGAATGGACGAAATGCTTGCAAATCTAAAGGTCCAGTTGCGCCTCATTGCTCCTGAAGTGGACCTTTCCCTGATCACCAGGACAACATTGTGGTAAACGGGAAGATCGTCCATGCTCCCGAGGAAGATGAGGAGGTTCCCTTGCCCGACCCAAAATCCCGATGTTCCTCTTGGGAATGAGGTCATTACTGATGAGCTCCCTTCTTCTCCAACTGGTCTGATTCCCGCCGTGCCAGTTTTTAAATATGACCCGACTCCTTCCGTCCAAGTCGAGGATGTTGTAGCAAGATAGCAGCTCACTCCTTTGTAGTTTCCCTCAATTTTGGTAGTTTGAATGAACCAATATTTGGGTCTTGGATGAACATCTTTTGTAATAACTCATAGTTGTCTGAACAATTTTATTCTATTTTAGTTATGATTAAACAACTTTAAATTTCGTTAAAGAACCTTTCTTCATTTTAATAATGATTTTAGGTCTTTGTTTCTTGTTGAATTAGCTCTTAGCTTTTATAGTTGCTTAATTGAAGATCGTGTTTTAACAACTTTTAATGTTGTTTCTTTGCTAAGTTAAAAATGAAGATCGGTAAAGAATATTACGTTTCCTTTTGTAAGTTCTGACTTCAGGTTAATCGTACTTTGCCAAGTTACTTTTACATTTCGTTTTTTGTTCCGCTTTACTTTTGAGGTCGGTTTTACAAACTACTTATATAACTTTTTACATTAATTTGTACCTCGTTGCTTCATCTTGCAGACCATTCTAGGTCGGACAATGATTTTCGTGGTTTGTCGAGCTTAAATTAATACGTTTTTGTAGGAAACTTTTAAGAAATAAGAGGATTCATCATTGATAAATGAGAAATACCTTTACATAAATTTGCCACTAAGGATTTTTTTACTACCCTTAGCCGTTGTTATGGTGCCTCGTTAAAACCCGCTTTAGAAAAAACCCTTCTCGGAAAAAAAAAATCATGAATTCGGAAAAAAGTGTATACTAAAGAACAAGGTGCGCTACCTAACTGTAGTATTTCTTCAAGTTACACTCGTGCCACGACCTCGGGAGTTCCTTCCCTTGTAAGTTGGACACTTTGTAGTAACATTTTCCTAACATTTCCCCAATGTCATTTCTGATCAGTATAAGGTCATTATAGTGGAGCTTCTTTTGATTACCTTCTTATTGTACCTTAGAGTCATTCTTTGCTTTAGTGCTTCCTCCTTGATCTGAGCTTATTCTCGAACTTTTAGGAGGAGGTTGAGCTCTTCCTTTTATGCTTGGGTATTAACCCCTTCATTGTAGAAGATAACCCTTGGGGATTCTTCAGCTATCTCTACACAAATAATGGCATTCATCCCATAAGCAAGTCGAAAAGGTGACTCCCCTGTTCTAGAGTGAGGAGTTGTCTGATATGCCCATAAGACTCATGAAAGTTCCTCTTCCCAAGCTCTCTTTGCGTCTTGTAGTTAGTGCTTCAACCCAACCAATATGACTTTGTTATAGCTTCAGCTTGTTCATTGGCTTGAAGGTGTTCTATCGATGTGAATTGGTGCTTTATCTTGAGGCCGGCCACCAAGTTCCTGAAGATCGAGTCCGTAAATTGAGTTCCATTGTCCGTGGTGATAGAGTGGAAAACTCTAAACCTTGTGATAATATTCTTATAGAGGAACTTCCAACTTCACTGGGCCGTAATGGTTGCAAATGGTTCTGCCTCAATCCACTTTGTAAAATAATCAATCCTTACTATGAGGTATTTTACATGTCCTGGAGCTTGAGAGAATATTCCGAGGAGATCGAGACCCCATTTCATAAATGGCCATGATGAGGTAACGCTGATAAGCTCTTTGGAGGTGCAACATAAAAGTTGACATGCTTCTGGCAAGGTGGGCACCTTTTGATGAACTCAGCCGCTTCTCTTTGCAAGGTTGGCCAAAAGAAGCCGACTCGGAT
Source organism: Arachis hypogaea (assembly GCF_003086295.3). Classification (NCBI taxonomy): domain Eukaryota; kingdom Viridiplantae; phylum Streptophyta; class Magnoliopsida; order Fabales; family Fabaceae; genus Arachis; species Arachis hypogaea. The sequence goes on from NC_092041.1 coordinate 84,050,236, forward strand.
CACCTTCTTGGCTAGTGATCGGGCTCCCAAGTGATTTTTACATATGTCATTATGTACTTCCTTTAGGACCTCCTTCGTATTAGAGGTCGGGAAGCACTTAGGAGAGGTGTTAATACCCCCTCTTTTGTATAAAATATTGTAGACCAAGGTATAGTTTTGTGCTTTCTTTATGAGTCTTCGAGCCTCTTTTTATCTTAGGAATAACATCAAATTTATGATAGTTGACTATGGGAGTGATCCATCCTAAATTTTGGTTGGATATAGCCATTACGTTTGAGTTTTCATCTCCCTTTGATACTGATGGTGCGTGGAGAGTTTCCTGGATGAGACTTCTATTGTTGCCCCCTAAATGGGTGCTGGCTAGCTTCGAGAGGGCATCTGCTCGGGCATTTGATTCTCGAGTTATGTTGTCGTACCTCTTTCTCCAAGAACTGTGCTACTTGTTCTCGTGCTTCATATAAGATCTCTTCATGTTGGGATCTTTAGCTTGATAAGTGTCATTAACTTGTGAAGTTACCACTGGGAGTCACTAAACATAATCAACCTTTCGGCCCCCACTTCTTTATCTAGTATCAAACCAGCAAACAAGGCTTCATATTCTGCTTGGTTATTAGAAGCAGAAAATTCGAACCTTAGTGAGAGTTCTATCCAAGTTCCATGCTCACTTTTCAAGAAGACACCTACTCTACTGCCGGCTTTATTGGATGATTCATCTACACATAAGCTCAATGTTGTCGAACTTCCACGACTTTTAGTGTATTCGGCTACAAAGTTGGTGAGGTACTAGGACTTGATTGCTGTTCGAGCTTCATATTTCAAATTGAACTCGGACAGTTTCATAGCCCATTGTAGCATTCTTCCTGCTAGGTCCATTTTCTGTAAAATGTGCTTCATGGATTGATTAGTTCGGACCTTTATAGTGTGAGCTTAGAAGTAAGGTCGGAGCCTTCAGGAGGTCAGAATAAGAGCGTATGGCAACTTTTCTATCTTTTGATAGTTTAACTCTGCTCCTTGTAAAGATTTACTGACAAAGTAGATAGGTCGTTGTCCGTTCTCATTTTCTCGGATTCGGGCAGAGGCGATAGCTCGGCTTGCCACTACCAAATAGAGAACGAGCTCTTCTCTCGCAATAGGTCGGTGAGTATAGGGGGTTGGCCCAGAAATGATTTAAAACCTTGAAAGGCTTTCACATTCCTAGGTCCACTCAAATTGACTCCCCTTCTTTAGTATTGAGTATAATGGTAGAAACTTCAGTGCTGATCTTGCTAAGAACCTGGATAGTGCTGCCACCATTCCATTTAGTTGTTGAACTTTTTTTAGGCAAGTCGAGCTCTTGATCTCTAGTAAAGATGTGTACTTGTCTGAGTTGGCCTCTATGCCTCTTTGCGTGAGCATGAAACCTAAGAACTTTCTAGTCTCTACTGTAAAGGTACATTTTGAGGAGTTTAGCCTCATCCCATGCTTCCTTATTGTGGAGAATACTTGATGTAGAATGAAATCCTCGGCTAGGAATTTTATCTCAAAATAAGATTGACGTTATAAGTATAGTTCCAAGCCAACAAGTAATGCTCAAATCAAATATTTTAAATTCAAATTATAATAACTGAGATCGAGAGTACTTCAACCTCGGGTCGTTCTCCCTAGAAGTTACAATGAAATGTATATTTATTGGCTATGAGAGAGAGCATGGGGAATTGGGAAAGTAAGAAAGCAAGAAATGTAAATAGCAAGGAAGCAAACAAACATACAAGGAATGTAAATGGCAACTCTTGGCAAGAATTGGGGAGATTAGGTTTCCCAACCTAGTTGTGGACCACAAACATGGCAATTGTGTGGAATCAATCCAAACTAGTCAATCTTCCTTGAGAATTAGTCAAAAGAGTGTAATTGATCTCAATCCATAAGTCCTAGTCAACTCACTAATTACTTAGTGAAAGACTAGCGTCAATGGAATCCAAACCAATTAACTATTCTCACACAATGTGGAATGGACATCTACAACTCAATTCCACCCAAACACCCAATTTCTCAACCAAGAGTGTGAAAACTAAACATACAAGAAATTAAACATCAAAGCAATAAAAGTCAAAAGCAATAAAATGCAAGGAAAGGAAACTTCAAATCCAAGTAAACCTCTTGGCAAATAATTGAGAGCTAAGGTTACCTATCCTAGACATTTACCACAAACACATGATGATTATAAAGAGTTAATCCTACTTAGTCAATTTTACATCGAAGATAAGTCAAACAGGCATAGTTAATTCCAATCCCTAAGTCCTATGTCAACACTAAGGGGTCACATAGAGTCAAGAGAGACCAAATCAACTAACTACTCTAATTTATCAAACAAGAATGGACATCAATGACTCAAGGATCACCAAAACTAATAATTTCAAGGCAAGAGTGGAGAAAAACTAAGTAAAGATTAAGCCAAGCATTTTATCAAACACTTGGCGTGCATGAGAATAAAATAACATTAAATTGCATTAAAAATAAAATCTAAAATACAAAAAGCAAGAAAATCATAACAACAACCAAAGAAAGCAATAAATGACATGGAAGTATAAATTGTATTAATTAAAATTAAAATAACAAGAGTGCTCGTAACATGAAAATTGACATAAAAGAGAAAATAACAAAAGAGATGAAGAAGATAAAGACAAGAAAGCATGGAAACATAAATGAAACTAAACTAGAACAAGAATTAAAAGCTTAAATTAAAAGGAAATTAACTAAGAAAACTTTAGTTCTAGAGAGAGGGGGGAGCTTCTCTCTCTAGAAACTAAGAGAAAACATCATAAAAGCTAACCCTAATTTTCCCCTTCATTCCTCTTCACTTTGGCCTTAAATAGCTTCAAAAAATGAGTTGGATTGGGTTTTGGGGGCCCAGAAATCGCTGCCAGCGAGTTGCAATTAACGAGGTCACGTGCAGGGACCTGTGCGAATGCACACATGTGTGCGTCTGCACACTTGGCTGAAAGTTGACATGTGCGTATGCACAAGTACCTGTGCGTACGCACACTTAGCCTTATATCCACTATAGGAAATTGCATATCATTTTGAAGCCCCAGATGTTCGCTTTCCAATGCCGTTGAAACCGCCTCATTTGGACCTCTGGAGCTCAAGTTATGATCCATTTAGTAAAGAGAGGTCAGGGTTGGCAGCTTTCCAAATCCTTCATTTCTTGAATTCTTCCCTTTTGCATGCTCTTTTCCTCACTTCTTCAACCCATACTTGCTTTGGAAACCTGAAATCACTCAACAAATACATCAAGGCACCAAATGGGATTAAAGTGAATAAAATTGATTAAATTAAGCACAAAAGAGCATGTTTTCACTTTCAAGCACAATTTAGGAAGAAATCTCAAAAGCATGCTATTTTAGTGAATAAGTGTGAGTTCATATGATGAAATCCATCTAATTCAAACTAAAATATATCGTCAAATATGGACTCACCAATACCTCGTAAAGGTCGGATAAGAAAGCTAAGTCATCCTTGGTTTTGACGAGCATATCTCCTAGTGGCGGATTTTTGGAATATCCACAACAGAACTGGCAAGTGTACCGGGTCGTCCAAGTAATACCTCAGGTAAGTGAGGGTCAATCCCACGAGGACTGATGGACTAAGCAACAATGGTCGACTGATTGGTTTAGTTAGGCAGACATAAAAGTTGGTTTGGTGGTTTGAAATCACATTAAACAGTAATTCAAGAGTAAAGGAAGCAAACAAGAGAATTCGTGAGAAATCAGTGAGGGAAAGCAGTTAAGGTATCGGAGATGTTTACTTTTTCGGATTAAGTTTTCTTACTAACTACTTTAATCATGAAAGATTCATTTCATGGCAAACTATAATTGACTAAACCCTAATCCCTTAGTGATTTAGTCTCCTCTAACCCTCATCAACCGCCAATCCCTTGGTCACTTGATTCCGATTAGAGGATTAAGTTCAAATCTATTTTATGGCCACAAAAACCCTAATTACACAAAGCTAAACGGATTATATGTCACGTATCCAGATTACTTCAAGTAATTAGCAATTTAGGAGGAATTCACTTTCAAGATGTGTTCAGGTGAAAGACCTCTCCCGAGGGTCACAAGAACGCATCTAGCATATGGGTCACACTCCCGTTCCACCCAGATTCATAAAATGAAGAACGAAAGTAATCCTTGAAACTGAATCAATACATTAATTAAAATAGAAAAGCAATAGTCTTAATCCATAGAAATAAATAGAGCTCCTAACTTTAACCAATAAGGTTTAGTGGCTCATGACTTACAGAGAAAACAAGGATTCTGAAAAGTATGAATGTGTGGGAGTGAGAAAAGATCCTCTAAAAGGTGAATCTTTTTTCTTTTATATCTAACCTAATTTGATTTGAAAATAAAATAAAATAATAAATCCAAAAACTAAAAGATATTGTTTGTAAATAAAAATTATAGAAATAAAAAATAAGACAACTAATAAAAGCTAAATCCACTTGATAATGCTACATTGGTAGGCTTTCAATTCCAAATCTTCTCCATTTGCTCAAAACTCTTCCAAATTGCTCCGAATTTCAGCTAAAATACATAAAAACACTAAAATACTCAAAGTAGCATCCAAAGAGATTTTTCCACTAAAATAATATAAAACTTAATAAATTCTAATTAAAATTGACTAGAAAATAAGGAAAAAATAGGTACAAGATGCTCACGCATCACGTCCACATGTACTTCCATGAGTTTTTCCTAAGTGGGGGGGGGGGAAATAGACCTTATTCATTAATCGCTGGTATGTGGCTTCGGCATTATTTAATCCAGAAGGCATTACTACATAACAGTAGTTAGCCTTGGGAGTGATGAAAGAAGTCTTTTCTTGATCCGACTTATACATTAGGATTTGATTATATCCTGAGTATGCGTCCATGAAGGATAAATACCGATAACCTGAGGCTGAGTCAACCAGAGCGTTGATGCTCGGGAGGGGGTATGGATCTTCGGAACAAGCCTTATTGAGGTGGTATAGTCAACACATATTATCCACTTTCTATTCGGCATCTTTACTAGAACCACATTAGCCAACCACACTGGATAATTTACTTCTCTTTTGAATCCAACTTCCAATAATCCTTGAACCTGTTCTTTCATGACCTGTGTCTTTTTGGGCCCGAGTTTTCAAAGTTTTTGTTGAATACATCTGGAACTTGGGTAAATTGCGAGTTTATGAGACATCAGGTCGGGATCTATACCAGCCATGTCAAAGGCTTTCCAAGAAAACAGGTCAGAGTTTCTTCGTAGGAGGTCAACAAGCTGTGATTTCAAGCCTCTTTCTAGGTTAGCCCCTATGTTCGTTGTCTTTTCATCATGATCTCTGATTTTCACTTCTTCTACCTTTCTTCCAGGTTGGGGCGTAGCTCTTCCTGAGTTTGAACACCACCGATTTTGATAGTGTTGACTTCTTTTTCGCCTAGGCTGCCTTTTAGATTAAGGCTTTCATTGTAACACTTTCCAACTTTTGATCTCCCTTTATGATGGCAATTCCTTCTCCAGTTAAAAAATTCATGCACAAATAAGGTGTAGAGACAACTACTGCTAGTCGGTTTAAAGTGGTTCGACCTATTAGGGCATTACATACTGACATGACGTCGACCACAATATAGTCAATGCTTAATGTCCTTGACTTTGTGCCCTTTCCAAAATGGTGTATAGGAAGATAAATCCAAGAGGTTGGATCAGCGTGTCCCCCAGCCCGAAGAGGTTGTTTAGGTATGCCCTCAGATCCTTTTCTTTTAACCCGAGTTTGTCAAAAGTAGGCTTAAACAATATGTCTGCCAAACTTCCTTGATCTACCAGAGTTCTATAGAGATTTATATTGGCAATGATTATTGTTATTACTAATGGGTCGTCATGCCTAGGTGTCACTCCTTGAGCATTTTTTTGGTGAACGAGACAGTTGGTAAATCGGAAATTCGATTACCTTTCCCGACTTGGTATACCTCTTTAAATGCCTTTTTTGTGAGGATTTTGAGACTTCTCCTCTAGAAAACCCTCCATTAATTATATGTATGTTTCGTTCAAAAGTTTGTGGAGGGCGTTTGCCAACCCCCGTCTTTATCTCTCTTCCTTTTCCTTTGGTCGTCCGACCTCTCAGCTAACTATCTGTCCAGCCGACCTTCTCTTGCCAACTTTTCTATGACATTATTTAAATCATAACAATCATTGGTAGAATGGCCATAAAGCTTGTGGTACTCATAGTATTCTGTCCAACTTCCTGTCTTTTTAACTTTTTAAGTTTAATTGGGCGATGAGGAGGAAGTTTCTCAGTATGGCATATCTCCCTGTAGACATCCGCAAGAGAAACTCAGAGTGGGTGTAATTATGATACCTTCGAGGTTTTCTCGAGTTGTACTCCTCCTTTTTCTTAGTTTCTTTCTCCTTTTTCCTAAGTTGGGTAGGACAGGTTGGGCCTCAATGGAGGTTCTCTAAGTTGGAAATTTTTCTCCATGTTGATATATTTTTCTGCCCGCTCTTGTACTTGTACAAGGAAGTTGGGTGTCACTTGGATATGGATTGAGAGAACGACCCTTCTTTAAGGCCATTAACTATTCCCATTATCACTGCTTCAGTAGGCAAATTTTGTACTTTCACGCAGGCTTTGCTGAATCTCTCCATATAATCTTGGAGTGCCTCTTTGACTTCCTGTTTGACTCCTAACAAGCTTGGAGCATGCTTCACTTTGTCATTCTGAATTGAAAATCTGGTAAGGAATTTCATTGCTAGGTCATCAAAGCAAGTTACTGACTTAGGAAGAAAGTTATCAAACCACTTCAATGCAACTTTAGGAAAAGTTGTCGGGAAGGCTTTGTAACAAGTCGAATAAGAGGCATTATCTAGGTACTGCTGACTCTTCAAATTACTGAGGTGGTGTCTTGGATCAGTCATTCTGTCATAGAGACCCATTTCGGAAGTTTTGAAATTTCTGGGAACTCTAGCTCATATGATCTCTTCAACAAATAGATCTTCTTCTCCTAGAGGAGTTTCCTTCCGATCTACTTGATTGCTCCATCTTCGGAGGTTGGCCTCTTACCATAAGAACGTTTCCTCCAACTCTTTTCGCTGTTGTACCTCCCTTCACAATTCCCATTCTGCTGCTCATTGTCGTTTAGTTTTTAGCTCGAGTTATTCTAACCGTCCATGATGGCCGTGAACTAATCCCAATATTTTCATTGGATGGAGAGGTTCTTCGTGTTCAGGCGGGTGGACCTCTAAATAGATCTACTGAGGTAGAGGGTTTCTCGATGTTTCTTCCCCATAGGGTGCATTCGTTCTTTATCAACGTGGAGGTAATGCTAGCGTCAGGTTGTCATGGTGGTGTTCTGGTTCCGACTCAGACACGAGATGAGTATTGGGCTCTGCCCAGATATCTTGCATACGCGGACAAGATCTCATGTACACGGCAGTGCCACGTGACGCGGGGATTGCTCCTTGCCTCACGAGCTCGCGTATGCAGACATTATCTGGCATACGCGGCACTGTAAATTTTGAAATTCTCGTACGCCGGTGGTATACGTACGCATGACCACCCTATTTTGCCAAAATGGTATTTTTTAGTCTTTAACCATTCCTCTAGCTCTCCAAACCTCTATAGTCCATGCTTAAGGTCTGATAGCTAGTGTTAGGTTTCAGAAGAAGAGCAAACCTATTGGGGGAGTTAGTTTGATATTGACGGAGAATTTTGTAAAGTGAATAATTGAATTAATGATGTTTGGATAATGTTGGATGAGATATGAATAAGGGTAACAATGATATTAATGAATTGTGACTGAAAGATCCATACGGCATATGCATTATATTATCTGAGATACGCGTTTTCCTGGGTAGATACAGTGGCTTGCCCCCACTTACTCTAGGTTGAGACTCGATATTCTGTTGACCCTCTGCTGCAAGATATGACCGGACACTTTAGCTCTCTAGATTTCTGACGTTAGGATTTTTGCCAGTAAAGAATTTCATAAAAACAGTCGCGTTGTAGATATAGTCTCTATACCGACAGAAATCCCTTCGTACAAACGTTTTGGTTGTCAGAAGTAACAAACCCCTTTTAAAATGGATAACCGAGTATTAAACCTCAGGTCGTCTTCTCAAGGAACTGCGAGGAAGGTATGTTCTTATTGAGTTTGTAAATTGGGGTTTTGGAAGTAAGGTAGGAATATGTTATATGACAAATAATTTAAATGGCAATTAAAAATGAATAAATACTGTAAAGCAAACTTTTGGGCAAGGTATGAGAAATTGGAGGTCCAACGTAGTTATCTCTCTCAACTATAAGGAAAGTTGAATCTAAACTCCACTTGGTCAACCTTTACTAAAGCAAAGGAAAGTCAAGGGACTAATTAAATTGAACTTTGAATCCTATTTATTTTCTAAGAAAAGGTTGGGATTACTTAAGTTCAGCTCAATTAGCTAGATAACGATTATCAAATATGTTGAGTTTAATAACTGTTGAGTTACTGATTTCTTAACCAAAACTAAAAGGGGAAAAAGTAAAATTGCTAGAATAATAGAGGTGACCTTAGATGGAAGGCAATAGTAACTTAAATCAAAGAGAACAATCTTAACTGAAAATACTTCAAATATCATTAATTCAAAATAGAGATCTGTAACATGGAATAATTCATAAATCAATTCAAATATTAAAAGCAAATAAATAAATAAAAGTAAACTGAAAATAAAAGAACATTAAACCTGGATCCAGAGTTACTCTCAAAACAAGAAGAAATCCTAAATCCTAAAGAGAGAGAGAGAATCTCTCTCTAAACTAAATCTAAATCATGAAAACTAGAAATTGGCGAGCTCTCCCTGAATGGATGCATTCCTCCACTTTATAACCTCTAATCTATGATGTCTGTGCTTGGATCTGGGCCAAAAAGGGCTTCAGAAATTGCTGGGGGCGTATTCTGTGAATTCTGATAAGTGGCCTCTGTCACGCGTCCGCGTGGGTCATGTGGTCGCGTCGTCTGGAGCTTTTCCTTGCCCTGCGGTCGCGTCGGTCACGCGTCCGCATCGTGGGTGTTCTACTTGAGGCGCGCGGTCGCGTCAGTCATGCGGCCGTGTCGCTGCTTCTTCGCTTCTAGCACGCGATCGCGTCGTCCATGCGATCGCGTGGATACCAGTTTCCTTAAAGCTCCATTTTGCCTTCTCCTTCCATTTTTGTATGTTTCCTTTTTCATCCTTTAAGTCATTCAGCCTTAGAAAACCTGAGACTACTCAACACACTAATCATGGCATTGAATGGAAATAAAGGTAATTAAAACAATTATTTAGCTTGGGAAACATGTTTTTCACAATATGACATAATAAGGAAGGGAAAGTAAAATCATGCAATTAATGTGAATAAGTAGGTGAAGGATTGAATAAATCACTCAAATTAAGCACAAAAGAACTCATGAAATATGGGTTTATCAACCTCCCCACATTTAAACACTAGCATGTCCTCATGCTAAATCCAAGGTAAATAATTAAGGTTAAAGTGATGGAATGTTATGAAATGCAACCTATTCTAAATGCATCTACCTAATGAGTCATGCAATTCTAATTTATCCACTCATATATAAAGCCTACATGTAGTTAAATTATTTCGCATTCTCAAGGAGTTATATATACATATATAGCTAACCCTCAAATAATAACGCAAGTGAGATGAGAAAGAAAACATTAAACTTGCAAGACAATTATTAATTTGAATAGAGATAAATGTTAATAAGCTATTGAACCCTTACTGGATTTTGTGTTTACTCTCTAATCACTCAGTGTTTATTGGGTTAATCACTCTATTCTTCTTTCTATTCTTCCCTTCTATAACTTTGTTTTTCGTCTAACCAATCAACAATTATAGAACATAGTCATACCAAAACTCATGAGGTCTTTAATCAAGGTTGTAATGGGGTCAAGGTAAAGGTAAGGATATATGTATAAGGCTAAGTGAGCTAATAAGTGAATCCTTAATTAGACTAAGATCTCACCTAACATACATATTTAGTAAAATAATGCTTCTTTACCTATTCTCCCTATTTTCTCACTTTTGATGTGACATGCTCATGTTTCAGTTCTTATTTTTATCCCATGTGCATTTATTTTTATTTTGCATTGGGGAGTTCTTTTTGTATCCCCTTATTTACATGCTTGAAAAATAACCCTTTTTTTTAATACACATAGTAATTTTAATTAATTTGAATTTTCATGAGCATGCTTCCCAAAATTTTTAAGTTGCTTTATTCTTTCTAATTTTTCTACCTTTTGTTTTTATCAACTATGTTCCCATAAGGTTTCCCACATTTTACACTATTAATAATTTTCTATCTTAAGCTAACCAAGGATTCACATGGAATTTTCTTTTGTTTTTCTGCTTAAGGCTAGTAATTTGGCTAAATAGAATAAAGAGGTTTTAAAAGGCTCAAGGGGGCTAACAAAGGTGATGTAAAAGGTAGGATAATCTGGGGTAAGTGAGCTAAAATCAAATAATGGCCTCAATCATTATTTTGGGATGTACCTATATTCTACAATCGGACATATAGACTAAAACAAAGTAAAGAACACCAGAATAAGAAAGAAGGTTGGAACACAGAGGAATAAAAATTATGGTTTGAATGTAACCATACAGTTAAGCTCAAAACTCACAGGCTATGTGTTCTCTAGCTGAAAAATCATTTATCACTTATGTATGTCATGCAGGTTTAAAAATTCTCATTATTCTCTTAAAAAGTAATTTAGGGTAGCCTTTGAAATTTTAATGTTTCTCCTTGATAAAATGTTGTCAGTTTAACTACATCATGTAATGCTATATATACAAGGTTTTATGGATCTAAATTTATTATGTTCAAGTTCCTAGCTTACTCTTTATTATTTTTGTCAATTTAAACTAAGCTATAATTAAGCTATCTTATGTCAAAAGGGTAAACTATACTAATTGATCCACTAATAAGTTAGAATTGCAACTAAACTAATAAACTAAATAACTTAAAATATGAACTAAAAATGCAAAATGCAGAAAATAGAGTAACAATACACAAGTAGCAATGTATAAGTACTCAGAAAATAACAAATAAAAGAAAAAAAAGAGAAAAATACAGAAAAGTATCCAAAATAAAAGAAAAGTATGTAGTGGTTCACCAAGATAAAAGCCAGAGATGGCGACCTCCCCACACTTAAAATGAAGCATTGTCCCCGATGCTCAATCAAGCCGGGTGTGAAGGAGTGTCATCACTGGTAGGGATGGTAGCTGGGGTCTCTGTGGTGGTGGTGGGCTGAGAGTCTGGCTGCTGTAGAGGAGGGACGGACTGGATCGGGATCTCCGGGTCTACAGTCTCAAGTTGATGTGGGACCACCTAGTGTGGTGCAGGCTGGTCTGCACCTGCCTGCTAATGAGTCTCCGCCTGGGGGTGAGGCTCCTCCTCGTGCTCATCCTCCTCCTCCTCTGATAGCTCTGATGGTGTGTCGGGCTCGGAGGGGATGTCGGCGCCCTGTCTGATCATCAGCTTCAGATGCGAATAACGTCGCCTGCTGCGACGCTCCAGTCTCTCATACCGGCGCTTGTTACGGCGCTCCATCTGATCGAGCTGGCGGAATAGGCGGTGCACGAGGCGGTATATCGGCTTAGATGCGGGTGGAGGTGCAGTGTGGCGGGTCGGCGGCGGCATCTGGGTGATAGGGCGGTGGCAGCTGGGAGGTGGTGGGTGGTTGTTGGAGGGAGATGAGGCAGAGAAGGGGAGGATGGTTGAGGGTTGGGGGCTGCGTGAATGATATGGTTCGCGTGGCTGGGGGAGTTATATTTTCGGATCCATGCGGCCGCGTGGGGCACGCGGTCGCGTGGTTAGGGTGAAAAATGAGAGGGACGCAATCGCGTGGGGAGCGCGATCGCATGAGAGGGGAAAAAGAGGGGTGACGCGATCGCGTCACTGAAATTCGTGCTAAACGCACGACTCCAGCGCCGTTTCAGCGCAACCCTCTGTCTACTTTTGGGGTGATGGGCAATCCATGCGACGCGATTGCGTCGCTCACGCGGTCGCGTGGGATTCGGTTTGGGTAAGTGACGCGATCGCATAGTGCATGCGATCGCGTGGGCCAATTTGTGCGAATCGCACAAGGGCTGTACGATTCCAGCACAACTTTCTGTTCGTTGGATCCTTACGCCGATATGTATATCACGCGGCTGCGTGCATCACGCGGTCGCATGGGTGGTATTTTTCGCGATTCGACGCGATCGCATGGGGCATGCGGTCGCGTCGTGCACCCTTTTTTTTTTAACTGAAAAATGTAGGATGCAATGATTAACATGAATGCTATGCATGATTCCAGGTTAATGTTAAGATGAAAAAGGAAAAATGAAAACAATAAACAAGAAATAAATTGAAAAAGAAGCGACCATACCATGGTGGGTTGTCTCCCACCTAGCACTTTTACTTAAAGTCCTTAAGTTGGACATTGGAAGAGCTTCCTGCTATGGCGGTTTATGTTTAAATTCGTCCAAAAATCTCCACCAATGCTTGGAATGCCAATAGCCTCCGGGGTCCCAAACTAGGCATGTGAAGCTTCTGAGCAGCTTCAAGCAGATTTTCAGGCTCCCGGGATGACAAATTTCAGGATAGAGTCCATGATTCCGAGCCTTGCTTTTAAATCCGCCTCCATTTTGATCTACACGTTTCCATTCGGGCGGGTTAATAGGTAGAATCTCACCATGGTGACCAAACGTCCTCTGTGATCCATGCAATTGAGCATGATACCAATCCGTGTACTTCGAGGTGAAGCGTGGAACCTTATTAAACCTTTTGCACCAGCTCTGAGTACGAGCCATTTCCCTCTTACTCTTAAAGCCGCAGAGAGCTCTAAACTGGCCATCTGTTTCAAGTAAACCATATTCAAGTGAAAAAATGCAGTTAAAAGTTAAGGATTGTACCCACTTGAAACTTGTATTAGGTGGTAATGGCCTTGGGATAGGTGTTTTTGGTGGTTCTGTAAGTTCAGTTTCCTTGTGCTGTTCTGTGAATTCCTCCACTTCCTTGCAAGGATCTTCAATTGTATCTGTATCCTGGTCAAAGTCTTCTGTGTCTTCCTCATCACTTGAGTCATAGATTGGAGGTTGAGAGAAATCTACCTCCGCATCATCTTCATATTCACTTGGGGAAGATTTCGATCTCAGAGAATTCACTTGCGGATGCAAGTTCATCACTAAGAGAACTAGACTTGTGACTATCATCATCAAGGGAAATTGCTTCCTGGATTATTCTGTCTGATTCCTCATAAACGACTTGCTTTGGAGATTGTACTTTATCCTCCTTAGCATCAACTGTGATGTCCTTGACGGGGTTCTCCTCAACTCTTGATTCCCATGGAAGTTCAGCATCTCCTAGATCTTCAACCAACTCTTCTTTTTGAACAATGACAGCTTCTTCTAATTGTTCTAGTACAAATTCGTTCTCTGTCTTGTCCACTGCAGTCTCTAGTATTTCTTTCATGCTACGCTCTTCGTTAGATTGTCCACATGGAGCTGTGGTTGATCCTTGTATATTTGAGTGCCTATAAGCCCATTGAATTAATGCTTGCTCCAGTTGTTGAACGGTTGTTTGAAATTTAATTACTGTTTCTTTGAGGCGATCCTCTGCTTCGCGGTTTGCTGGACTTAGACATGATACAAAGGGAAGTGGTGATGATTAGGAATGATTGGATTGGTATTGGGGCAAGGAAGGATCATATGGTGGCGAATGGTGAAGAGAAGCTTGTGAGTGTGGTGGTTCGAGGTTATGTTGAAAGGACGGTCTATATGTACGGGGTGGGACTTGTTGGTAGTTACAAGGTTGTCCACCATGTCTTTTAGCTAGGTATGCATGGTAGAATGGTCTTTGTCCAGGATATCTTGGAGGGTGTTGTTGCCAAAGAGGTTGATTAGATCCTCTTGGTTCCATCCATCCTTGATTGGTTTGACCTTAATGCACATTCCTACTGTAACTTCTATTTCCTTTAATAATATTAGAACCAAACTCAAAGCGAGAGGAGTGAGAGTTCATAGTAGCAAATAAAGGTAAAAAGGAAAAATAAGAATAAAAATAAATAAGCAAGCAAAAGAAAAGTATTTACAATAACCAATAATAAGGCACACGTTAGCAGTTCCCCAGCAACGGCGCCATTTTGACGTTAGGATTTTTGCCAGTAAAGAATTTCATAAAAACAGTCGCGTTGTAGATATAGTCTCTAAACCGACAGAAATCCCTTCGTACAAACGTTTTGGTTGTCACAAGTAACAAACCCCTTTTAAAATTGATAACCGAGTATTAAACCTCGGGTCGTCTTCTCAAGGAACTGCGAGGAAGGTATGTTCTTATTATTGGTTATGAGTTTGTAAATTGGGGTTTTGGAAGTAAGGTGGGAATATGTTATATGACAAATAATTTAAATGGCAATTAAAAATGAATAAATACTGTAAAGCAAACTTTTGGGCAAGGTATGAGAAATTGGAGGTCTAACGTAGTTATCTCTCTCAACTATAAGGAAAGTTGAATCTAAACTCCACTTGGTCAACCTTTAATAAAGCAAAGGAAAGTCAAGGGACTAATTAAATTGAACTTTGAATCCTATTTATTTTCTAAGAAAAGGTTAGGATTACTTAAGTTCAGCTCAATTAGCAAGATAACGATTATCAAATATGTTGAGTTTAATAACTGTTGAGTTACTGATTTCTTAACCAAAACCAAAAGGGGAAAAAGTAAAATTGCTAGAATAATAGAGGTGACCTTAGATGGAAGGCAATAGTAACTTAAATCAAAGAGAACAATCTTAACTGAAAATACTTCAAATATCATTAATTCAAAATAGAGATCTGTAACATGGAATAATTCATAAATCAATTCAAATATTAAAAGCATATAAATAAATAAAAGTAAACTAAAAACAAAAGAACATTAAACCTGGATCCAGAGTTACTCTCAAAACAAGAAGAAATCCTAAATCCTAAAGAGAGAGAGAGAATCTCTCTCTAAACTAAATCTAAATCATCAAAACTAGAAATTGGCGAGCTCTCCCTGAATGGATGCATTTCTCCACTTTATAACCTCTAATCTATGATGTCTGTGCTTGGATTTGGGCTAAAAAGGGCTTCAGAAATCACCGGTGGCGTATTCTGTGAATTCTGATAAGTGGCCTCTGTCACGCGTCCGCGTGGGTCACGCGGTCGCGTCGTCTGGAGCTTTTTCTTGCCATGCGGTCGCGTCGGTCACGCGTCCGCGTCGTGGGTGTTCTACTTGAGGCGCGCGGTCACGTCAGTCATGCGGCCGCGTCGCTGCTTCTTCGCTTCTGGCTCGCGATCGCGTCGTCCATGCGATCACGTGGATACCAGTTTACTTAAAGCTCCATTTTGCCTTCTCCTTCCATTTTTGTATGTTTCCTTTTTCATCATTTAAGTCATTCAGCCTTAGAAAACATGAGACTACTCAACACACTAATCATGGCATCAAATGGAAATAAAGGTAATTAAAACAATTAATTTTAAAGCTTAGGAAACATGTTTTTCACAATATGACATAATAAGGAAGGAAAAGTTAAATCATGCAATTAATGTGAATAAGTAGGTGAAGGATTGAATAAATCACTCAAATTAAACACAAAAGAACTCATGAAATATGGGTTTATCAATTTCCCCCGATGATATGGTAAATTATAAAATGAATTATTATAGACTCTTAGGGATGCGCGTACACAGGGACTGTCCAAGGTTCGCTACCGGACATGTCAAGTTAACTGTATAACTGACAAATGATATCATCGACCATAGGGTAGGCATGCATCATATGCACTTGTATGTTTTTTTTAGTATGCATTTATTTTGGCTTGCCTATTTGCTTAACTGTAATTAACTGATACCTGATATAGTTACTGTATCTTCTTCTCATATTTGTGTTTTCTCTGTTTGTCTTATTTGTGCTTGTTTCTGAGAGATTCCTCATGCGGGTGGAGGAGACGCTAAGGGTTGTTCTACTTGGTGATTTGGAGGTTTAAAGAAAATGGAAAATGAAGAGTTAGATTAGCATCCTTAGATATAGTCATCATATTTTTTATTTAGTGAGAACTCTAGGATTTGGTATAAGTTCTTGGAGTTTTGGAATGCCTCTGGCTTTTTGGGACCTTATGTATTATCTATATGGGCACCTTTACCATACTGAGAACCCCTATTTTCATTTCATGTTCTGTTGTTTTTCATATGCAAGATGTGAGGCACCTCGCTGAGCGTGCTGGAGACCCTCTAGGAGCGAATATCTGAGTTTTGGGGACTTTATATTATATATATATATTTTCCTCTTTGTATAAACTTGTATTTTGTCCCTTCTATATATATATGTACTCTGGCTGGTCTTTGCTTCGCAGGTCGAGTCAGGAGCTTGGTATATGTGTTTTTTTAGAACTCTATATTTGCATATATATTATTCTTTCCATATGTTGTTATCTGTCTTTTCTACGCTTACCCATTTGAGTGTCATGCAACTTTCAAGTTCTATATTTTTCAACTTTTGTTCAAGGCTCCTTGATAAACATCATTTTAAATATATCTATGTACGTGTTTTTACTTTTAGAGGTCGTAATACCTCACCATCCCTAATTTACAACTTAAGCATAAACCTCTGTGTGGTAGGGTGTTACATTATGGTATCATATCAGTTCATTCTCGTAGAGCCTGAGGGACTGACTGACTATGCTTCTGATCATACTTTGGATTATGTGTATATGATATTTAGGATTATCTTACTGATAAATGTAGTATATTTTTTCATGAGCATACATTTGGGACTTTGAAGCTCTAGGCTTGAGATATTGAGACTGATCATCTTGATATTAATTGTTTGGTATGAACAAGAATGAAATGACATCTCGTGGATGCGGACGTGGTCGAGGAAGAGGTCCGAGAGATTATGAAGGATCCAAAACAAGCGATAACAATTGTCTGGTAAATTTTATGACTATTCTAGAAAACATGGCTGTTGTTATGCATGCCACATCTAAGGTACTAGACCAGTAGGCTGGTAATGGGAATGGCTGTAATGGAGGTAACGGGCCGATGACCTTAGCAACATTCCTGAAGGTGAATCTACCTATTTTCTGGGGTACAACAAACCCTACAGAAGCAAAAAATTGGTTTCAGGCTATGGAGAGAGCTCTACAGACTCAACACGTACCTGAGGACCAGTATGGCAGGGAGCTCACCACTTGTTGCAACAAGGTAATGCTGTGATATCTTGGGATGCCTTCCAATCTGAATTCTATAAGAAGTATTTTTCCAACTCAGTCAAAGCAACGAAAGAGCTTAAGTTACTATAATTGAAGCAAGGTTCTATGACTGTAGCAGAGTATACTACTAAGTTTGAGGAGCTTTGTTGATTCTCTAAAGTTTGTCAGGGTGGTCTGGAGGACTATAAAGAGTGAAAATGTATAAAGTATGAAAGTGGACTACGGAGTGATATTTTGAGTGTTATGCAGCCAATGGAAGTCAGAATCTTTTATGAATTGGTGAATAAAAGTAGGGTTGTTGAGAATTGCATAAGAAAAGCTGCTTTAAACATGGGTGATCATCGAGCATTCTTCAAGAGGGATCAAGGAAGGAATTTTGTGCCAAGAGGCCAAAATTTCAAGAGAGGTGGCTACATCCCACAACCCCACCAGGGTCAAATAAACTTTTGGAGGTTTAATAACAACAACAACCAAGGAAGAGAAAAGGGGTAGCAAGCACAGGTTTCTCCTAATGACTTGACTTGGAAAAGATGTGGGGGTTACCATCCGTATACTCCGTGCAAAGCTGGTTTGGGTTTGTGCTCCTATTATAGTGGAGCCAGGCATATGTCTTGGACTTGTCCGAAGAAGAGAAATCTGACTACTGGGAGGACTCAACAACAAAGGCGCATTTTTACCATGTCGACGGATGGTGCTGAGAAGTCAGACACTTTGATTGGAGGTAATTGTGAAATCGGAAACAAGATCTTAATTGCTTTGTTTGATACTGAGGCATCACATTTATTCATATCATTTAAGAAAGCTAGTGAATAAGGATTAAAAATCTCTGTTTTGGCATATGATTTACAAGTACATACTCCCATCTTTGAGGCTGTGGTAACTAAGCTAGGTTGTCAACAAGTTTCATTTCGAATTGAAAATAGAATCTTTGTCCATGACTTGATATGTTTGCCATTGACTAAACTAGATTTAATTTTGGGATGGTATTGGTTGTCAAAGCATCATCTACTGTTAGAATGTTTTGAATGTTCAGTGCAGCTTATGTCTGAGAGGTCAGAAGGATCGGTCATAGCAAAGGGTTACTATTTGAATTATGTTGTGGTAAACTGTAGTGGGAGTGAGTGTCAGGGTTTCGTGCTGTTAGCTGCAAGCTTGTCGGAAAATAAACAGAATTTGGGTCAAATTTTGGAAGTGAACAAATTTTCTGAGGTATTTTCTGAAGATATACCTGAATTTTCTCCTTCTTGATAAATCAAGTTTACGATAGAATTGATGCTGGGAACAAGACCAATCTCGATGGTGCCGTATAGGATGTCTCCTTTGGAGATGGCGAAACTTAAGGTTTACCCATGGGGAGCACCGGTCTTACTGATGAAAAAGAAGGATGGGAGCATGCGTCTGTGCATGGACTACAGACAACTGAACAAGGTGACAATAAAGAAAAAATATCCATTGTCGAGGATTGGCGACTTGATGAATCTGTCACAAGGAGCTGGAGTTTTCTCAAAGATCGACTTGAGATCTGGATATCACCAAATAAGGGTGAGAGATGAAGACATCCCTAAGACTGGTTTTAAAACTTGTTATGGTCATTACAAGTATACTATAATATCTTTCGGGTTAACGAATGCCACTGCTGTATTCATGGATTACATGAACAGAATATTCAATCTTTTCTTATATAAGTTCATGGTGGTATTCATCGATGATATTCTAATCTATTCTAAGATAGAGAAGGAGCACACAAAACACTTGAGGACCGTGTTGCAGATCCTAAAAGAGAGAAAGCTTTATGCGAAACTTTCTAAATGTAAATTTTAGAAGTAGGAGGTGGATTTTTTGTGTCACATAGTAAGTAAGCAGGACATTGCGGTGGATCCTTCTAAGGTTGAGGTAGTGATGGATTGGGGACGGCCTACGTCGGTGACAGACATTAGGAGTTTTCTAGGTTTGGCTAGGTATTATTAGAGGTTTATCAAAGGTTTCTCACAGATTGCGTTACGTATGACAAAGTTAACTCGGAAGGATGCGCTATTTGTATGGACATCAAAGTGCGAGGAGAGTTTCCAAACTTTGAAGTAGAAATTAACAACAGCGCCTGTACTTGTATTGCCTGAACCCATTGAACCATTTGAGGTATATTGTAATGCTTCATTAAAAGGCTTGGGATGTGTGCTAATGCAACACCGAAATATTTCGACTTATGCCTCACGACAGTTGAGACCACATGAAGTAAACTATTCAACTCATGATCTAGAACTTGTTGCGGTTGTATTTGCATTGAAGGTGTGGAAACACTACTTGTATGGAATGAAGTTCTGAGTCTTCTCTGATCATAAGAGGTTGAAATACCATTTTGATCAGAATGAGCTTAATATGTGTCAGAAGAGATGGATGAAATTGCTGAAGGATTATGATTTTGAGCTGAGTTATCATCCGAGAAAAGCTAATATGGTGGCGAATGCACTGAGCCAGAAGTCCTTAAACATTGCTTCAATGATGATCAAGGAGGAGACGTTGTTGAGAGAGTTTGAGAACCTTAACTTGGGCGTTAGAGAGGTAGTTGTGAATATGTGCCTGAACCAGTTACATATCTCTAGTAATTTCAAGGCTGAGATTCAGAAGGCTCAACAGAATGATTAAGAGCTGTACAAGATTTTGCAAGGAATAGAACAGAGGAAACAAGGAGAGGTTATGATGTGGATTTTACAATCCACAAAACACCAGCAAGTGCACCGGCTCGAATCAAGTCATAAGCTCAGGTGAGTGAGAGTGATCCACGAGGATTAATGGATCAAGCAAGCAAAATCAATCGATTAATCTAGTTAGACAACCAAATTATGGTTTTGGAAGGTTTTAAACATAAATAGCAATTAACAAAGGCAAAACAAAGGCAACAGTGATTTTGAAAAATAATATGAATTAAGATAGTTAAGTTTTGGAGATGTTAACTCTTCTGAATTAATATTTTTCACTTTTCACCTTAATCATGCAACAATATTTTTATGGCAAACCATTAGTAATCAAACTCCAATTCCTTGGTGATTTAATTTCTCTTTAACCTAATTAATTGCTAATCCCTTAGTCAATTACTTAAAAAAAGAGTTGAAGAATGTTCATTAATTTATAAAGCCACAAAATTGATAAGAATCTTCCCTAGTTGATTTTATGCCACTTATCAATCCAGTTTCAAAATGTAAGAATTATGAGAATCGATTTTTAAGCTTAATTCAACTAATCAAATTTTCCAAGAAGTTAAAAGAATTCAAATTAGATAAGAATTGTTTCCCAACACATTCAAACCCTTTAAGATGAAGAACAAAAACTTATTCTTGAAAAGAAATCAATGCATTAATCAAAGGTATAAAAAGATAAAACATTAATCCATGGAATCAACAAAGCCCCTAACCTTAACCGAGGAGAATCAGAAACTCATGTTCTTCCTTGAAGTCCTTGAAAAAAATCAAATTGCCGAAGCAGCCGAGAGGTCCCTTCCGAGAGAGTGCCCTCTACCTTAAATACTAACCCTAATTTCAAATTCAAATTCAAATTCAATTTAAAACATAATCAAACCTATTTCCTAATTATTTTCCACTGAGAAGATAGCTCCCTTGATTGCTTGTGATCTTTAATTATTGTCCTTATTAATAGGCTTCTGATTGATCCTTCAAAGGTTAAAATTTTGAAGAACAGAAGGTCTTCATTTGAGATTCTAGAAGAAGCTGCAAGGCCACGTAGTGCATGGCTTGTATCACGTTATACGTGATATGAAAATTTGGTCCTGAAATGTCTTCTTTAGGCTCACGTACAACGTGAAGTAGGCTGCGTTGTACGTGAGCCAATTTCCTTCAGTTCGGCTTGTTGCTTGTCCTAGCGTCGTACGTAGGAAATTCCTCGTATTACGTGAAATCCACTTTGTGCGTACGCACACTCGCCAAAACTTCCCTTGTTGTGTGTACGCACATGCACATCTTCTGCATTACTCACATACACATCTTCTGCATAGTATGTGAAATTGCCTGCGTATTACGTGAAATGGCTAATGATTTTTATTTATGCGTACGCAAGAGTGTGTACTTACGCAAGTCCTTTTTCTTTTTTTATGTAGTACGCTATATTGTTCACATTCAACGCCAAGGTTCCTTTTGCTTTTCATGAACTTTCTGTTTCAGAAAGCTTTCTGTATGCATGATTGATAAACCACTATTTTATGGTTTATCTTATGCTCAATTGAGTGGTTTTTATCAACTCTTTACCCACTTATTCATACTATTTGTATGAGTTTACGTTTTCCTTCCGGATTTTGTGCTATGATTGAAAACATGCTTCTTTGGTCTTATATTTGTTAATATTAATCCTCTTTTATTACCATTAGATGCCGTGATATGTGTGTTAAGTGATTTCAGGGATTACAGGGCATGAATAGCTCAGAGGATGGAAAGGAAGCATGCAAAAGTGGAAGGAATACAAGAAGTTGAAGAAATTGCTAAGCTGTCCAACCAGACCTCTTTGCACTCAAATGACCATAACTTGAGCTACAGAGGTCCAAATGAGATGGTTCCAGTTGCGTTGAAAAGCTGACGCCCGGGGCTTCGCAACAATATATAATTTGCCATAGCTGCTATGACGCCAGGCAACGCGAACGCGTGGATCACGCGGCCACATAACCTGGCAGGAACACAACCCACGCTAACGCGTGGACGACGCCTCCGCGTCACTCTTCCGCGACCTGTACGGACCAGAAAGCGCTGGGAGTGATTTCTGGGCTATTTTTGACCCAGTTTTCAGCCTAGAACACACAGATTAGAGGCTATAAAGTGAGGAAATGCATCCATTCATAATCATGCTCTCAGAATTCATTATTTTAGTTTTAGATGTAATTTTTAGAGAGAGAGGTTCTCTCCTCTCTCTTAGGATTTAGGATTAAGATTTTTGTTAGGATTAGGATTGTTTCTTCATACCAGGTTCAATAATTTATGTTTCTCTTCTACTTTTATTTACTCTGATATTTTTTATTTATGTTTAATTGATGTTGCCCAATTGGCTGATGATATTGTCCATGTTAGAATTGACATTTTCATTTAATATAATTTGAGGTATTTCAGACTTATATGTTATGGATGCTTTGGCTTTATCCAATTTATTTTCATTCAAGTAGATTTTATTCTCTTTTGCCTTTGGTTGATTAATTAGTAACTCTTGAGTTATCAAACTCATTATTGACTGAAAATTGGAATTCTTCAAGAATTAATTCGAGATCCAATAACTCTAACTTTTCCCAAGGAAAGACTAGGACTTGAGGATTCGAATTAATTCATTTACTTAACTTACCTTCATAGTTAGAGGTTAACAAAGTGGGAGAAAAATCCAATTCTCATCACAATTGATAAGGATAACTAAGATATGACTTCCAGTTCTCATACCTTGCCAAGAGTTTATTTTACAGTCATTTATTTATTTTACTTGTCATTTATCATACTCGTTCATCATTCTCAAAACCCCCAATTTACAAAACTCATAACCAATAATAAGAACATACCTCCCTGCAATTCCTTGAGAAGACGACCCGAGGTTTAAATACTTCGGTTATCAATTTATTTAGGGGTTTGTTACTTGTGACAACCAAAACGTTTGTATGAAGGGATTTCTGTTGGTTCAGAATCTATACTTACAACGCGACTTTATAAAATTCTTTACTAGCAAAAATCCTAATGTCAAAATGGCACCGTTGCCGGGGGATTGCAAACATGTGCCTTATTATTGGTTACTGTAAATATTTTAAAAAAAAATATTTTTCTTTTACTTGTTTATTTGTTTTCTCTCTTCCCTCTTATTTCTGATATCTACTATGAATTCTCACCCCTCTCGCTTTGAGTTTGGTTCTAACTTTGTTGAAGGAAATAGAAACCACAGCAGGAATATGCATCAAGGTCAGACCAATCAAGGATGGATGGAGCCAAGAGGATCTAATCAACCCTTTAGGCAACAACACCCTCCAAGATATCATGGACAACGACCATTCTACAATGCATACCCAGCTGAAAGATATGGTGGACAACCTTGTAACTACCAACAAGCCCCACCCCGTGCCTATAGATCATCATCACAATATAACTTTGAACCACCACACTCACAAGTCCCTTTCCACCATTCACCTCCATACGACCCCAATCCTTATTTACCACATCAACCACCATATGAACCATACCCAGAACCACCACCTCAATATACACCATCTCCTTATCATTATCGAGATGAACCACCTTCCTACCATGAACCCCTTCTCCCAACAAATGAACCCTCCTATCCACCCCAACCCTCCATGGAGAATGCATTTACCGATCTAAACTCCACTATACAAACTCTCGCCGCCCGAATCAGACCATCAAATACCTTCAACAATCAACCCTCAAGCTCTAGTGCACTCCCTTTTCAACCACATAATGATCCACCCATCCCATCACCACCATCCATGGAAGAGCACCCACATCCATCAATCCAAGAGCAAGATGATCCCAATGATGCTATTGATATGGAACAAGAGAGAGCAGATCGTCTTCGCGAACCCATACTTCATAAGGAGCTAGAGGAGGTACTAAAGGTGAAGGTAGAAGAGACCCTTGAAGGTGAAGGAGTAATTGAAGGGAGTTGTCATGGAAAGGTAATCATTAAAGAGGAGCAAGAGTCTAGGGATCATTTCAAGGAAATAGTAGATCAATTTTATGCAACCCTTCATCAATTGGAGCAAGCAATAAGTCAATTACCTCCCGGACGTTCGGACACTCAAGGAACCCCCATGGCTTCATGTGGAGAATCTAATGAAGAACGTAGCATGAAGGAGACACTAGAGACTCCAGTGGACAATAAGGAGCATGACTTTGTACTGGAACAATCGGAGAAAGCCATAATAGTTGCAGAGGAAGAAGTGGTTGAAGATTTAGGAGATGCAGAACCTCCACAGGAACTTTAAGTCACAGAACCCTCTTCTAAGGAGTTTGAATTTGTTGTTGAGGAGGGTGTACAACCCCCAAGGCATGTTATGGTTGAAGACTTGGAAGAGGTTGATCAAGAGATGGAGATTCAAGAAGAAAAAGCACAACCTCCCATGCCCTTGGTGCGCAATAAAGAAGAGATTAAATTGAAAGAAAACTACCAAGAGGAAGAGGTTGAAATTGAAGAAGCTTGCAAAGAGGTGGAAGATGTCAAAGAAGAGCACAAGGGAGTGGAGCTTGCACGTTCATTAAAAACACCTCCCCCTAAGTTGCCATCATCCTTCACAACATTCAAGTGGGTAAAATTCATATCCCTTAGCTTTCTAATTCCACTTGAATACAGGCTACTAGAGACGGATGGTCAACTTAGAGCTCTTTGTGACATTAAGAGTAAGCAGAAGATGGCCAGTGGTAAGAATTATCCTGCAAGGTTCATTATGGTTGGAAGCTTTAAGTTTAAATGCAAAGGTTGGTGTAAAGCTCAACTGAATGGGTCTAGGAAGCTGTTTGGTTGCTGCAGTGAGAATTCAGATCACCTTTCACCCGGCTGGAAAAATGCAGATCGAGACAAAAACCGGTGTAAAAGTAAGGTTTGGGATCCTGGAATCTGTTCTGACATTTGTCACCCCGGGAGCCTAAGAATCTGTTTGAAGCTTCTTAAGGGCTTTACATGCTTAGTTTGGGACCCCAGAGGTTACTGGAAGTACAAACATTGGTGGGGATTCCTGGATCAATACAAGCATAAACCACCATAACAGGGAGCTCACCAAAGGTCCAACTTAAGGACTTTAACTAAAAGTGCTAGGTGGGAGACAACCCACCATGGTATGATCGTTCTTTTTCAATTTTATTTTATGTTGTTTATTTATTTTATTTTATTTTATTTTCATTAAACCTGGAAGTTTTCATAGCATCTACATTAACACTGCATATTGCATACTGCATAATTGCATAATAATAAAAAAAATTGCCACACAACGCGACCGCATCAGCGACGCGTCCGCGTCGCAAGTAGAGGGGAGAAAATAAAAACGAACAGAGAGTCACACTGGAGCGTGGCTGGAGGCGTGCCAGTGGCACAAATCAATCCACGCGACCGCGTCATATGGGAATAATGGCCTCCCACGCGACCGCGTGCCCCACGCGGCCGCGTGCCTTGGATTTCGACGTAAAAGGGTGCACAACCAATTATTGTGCTAGAGTGGTGCTGGATTGGTGCTGAACGCATAATTCTACCCACGCGGCCGCGTGACCCACGCGACCGCGTCACTTAAAATTTGGCACTAATAATAATTTGAACAGAGAGTTGTGCGAGCGCGAGGCTGCCCTCGCGCCAGTAGCATGAATTGTGTCACGCGACCGCGTCAATCAGTATCAGCGCAAGTCGCGCGACCGCGTGCCCCACGCAATCGCGTCGCTTGCGCCGTACAGCTTATCCTAATTTGCCAAATATCTTATCTTTTCTTCCCCAATCCTAATTTTTCCCTCCCTCCTTTCTTACTCACTTCTTTCCCTTCTCATTCTTCTTATCTTTCATTGTATTTATTTGCATATTCCATTCTTTGCATTTTAATTTAGTGTATATTCTTCCTTCTTTTCTAAATTCATTATTTTTCCTTTGGTGTTGAATTTTCTTATTTAACTGTTGCATCTTCTCTTGAATTATTTTGAGTGCTTAGTGACTTGTTTTATTCTGGTTAGGTAATATTATTTATATCAATGTCAATCTTTTATACCTGTATCACTTTTGCATTGACATGAATTTATATTATCTCTCCTTACCCACACTCTCTTCCCTTATTTTTGAAAATTTTTACATTATTGATATGCCATGTGTCTCCACTATTTTCTCACTTGCATGTTGTAGCTACCTTGTAATTGAGACCCCTATTATTTGGCATTAACCCACCCAGACTTTATTTATATTCTTATTTTTATTTCTGGGTTACTTTTTCTTCTTTTCCCTATTCTTTCAGGATGGCCACCACAAAGGGGGAGGAAAAGCTTCTTACTGGGGAGACAAACATGTTCATCTGCTCAATATTTGGAGAAAAGCATTAGTTGAAGCAACCCGTCCACCTGCACATCTTAGTATGCACCGAGGACGGTGCAATCTTTAAGTGTGGGGAGGTCAATACCGATCTCTATGGGTTAGTCACTCTTCTATCTCAACACCAATGGTTTATTTTTCTTGTTAGTTGTCGCATTTGCATATTTGATTGCATATTTATTTGATTTTGTGCATTTAGTTACTACTTGGTTGAAGTAATATTTTCTTTTTCAAGAAATCTTTATAGTATTTCACTAATTTAAATTGAAAAATTTTTTAAATTTGTTTGAAGTTGTATTTGGAACATGGTTTTTGAGCCAAAGAACACACAACCTGTGAGACTTTGAGCTTATTTATATGGTTACATTATTCAACCATAAATATTTTATTCCTGTGTGTTCCCTTCTCTATGATTGTAATCTATATTTTGTTCCAATCTATATGTCCATTATTTAGTATATTTACATGCTTGCATATGATTGAGGCCATTGTTTGATTTTAGCTCACTTATCCCAAATAAGTCTACCCTTTAAATCACCCTTGTCAAGCCACTTTGAGCCTTTTAATCCCCATTTGTTCTGTATTTTACCACATCACTAGCCTTAAAGCAAAAAAATAATTAAATATCCCAATTGAATCTTTGGTTAGCTTAAGATAGGGATTATGTAACAATTAAGTGTGGGGAAACTGTGGGAACATGGGTTAATTAGGGAATATCTCATGTTTCTAAATTATTTGAATATTGGGAATTTGGAACCTACTCATGAAAAACCAAAATAGAAAAATAATGGAGAATCCATGTGCATTGATAAGTTATGTTTGCTTTTATGATTCAAAAAAAAAGAGAAAAAGAAAAAAAATAATAAATATATATAATATAAATAAATAAATAAATAAGGGGACAAAATTACCCCAATACTAAGTTAATGAAAATATCAATGCACATGTGACCAAAGTAAAAAAATATCAAAAAAAAATTTTGTACATGAGTATGGGAATCCTACAAAAGTGGGAATTTTGGGTAACTAGGCATGATTCTAGAGTTATATAGAGTGTATGTATGCTAGGCGAAAGCTTGGTTAGTCAAAGATTCAATTTATAGCTCACTTAGCCATACATATACCCTCACCCTTGCCTTGGCCCCATTACAACCTTGAAAAGACCTCATGATGTTTGCATTAGTACATTAAATATTTGTTGATTGGTTAGATGAAGAACAAAGTTCAGATAGCATGATTAGAGAAGAGTAAAGTGAATTACCCTATACACTTGAGAGATTAGAGTGCATATACATTACCAGTGAGGGTTCAATGCTTGATTCTATGTTCCCTGCTTTTATCAGCCATCTTCTTACAAGTTTACTTGCTTTTTATTGTATGATTTGAATTAGTGAAATTTGATTTATATTTGTCTTGAAGAACTTATTTACTCTTAACCAAGTAAGTAAAAGCATTTAGCATGTAGTTGCATTCATAGGTTACATCTCATACATTCTATCATTCCTCTTCATCTCTTTACAGCTTCTCTTGAGCTTAGCATGAGGACATGCTATTGTTTAAGTGTGGGGAGGTTGATAAACCACTATTTTATGGTTTATCTTATGCTTGTAACACCCTACCATACAGAGTCATATGCTTAAGTCATAATTCAGAGATGGCAAGGTATTACGACCTCTAAAATAAAAATTAGTACGTATAGTAGTATGAATGACTGATTATAACTAGGAGCCTTTGTAGAAAAAGGGGTAAACAAAAATCGCAACTCTAAAGTGCAACACTCCGATCGATAACGTAACGAGCAAGGATAAACCAACGCGAGATTATATATATACAAAGGAGTATCAAAAACAGGAATATCAAGACTCAAGATCCGGCTGCGAAGATAACCGGTCCGAGCATAGCAATATATACATATGATAAAAATAAGGAAAACCCCAAAGGAAACCCAAAGGGATAATATACATAAAACCTAATCTCCAAAATCTCCCATAAGAGGATTCATCACAGTTTGTATTATTTAATGGAGATAAAAGTATCTAAGCAAAACATATAAACCAAAACATAGCCCCGAGAACAAAGGATCTTCGCAAATCTAGAAGTCTCCAGCATGCCTCAGCGGAAAACCTCACGTCCTGCATCTGAAAACCACAAAATCCGCATGGGTGAGAACCAGAGGTCCCCAGCATGGTAACAGCTTCCACATATATAATACATAATAATAGAGGAAAGCCGAAGGCAATCCTAGAACTTCCTCCAGATAATTCAAAGCTTATAAACAAGCTAAACCATATAAGGGTATCTGACTAAAGATTCTTCAGTCTAACTAATACTTCCCTTTCCAATTTCTTCTCACCTCCCAACCACCAGCAGGAGTATAATATAGCAAACACAGTTATATCAGACAAGAAATATACAAATAGGGACAAATAAGGCAGTTAGACAATTAGCAAGTAATATGCAGTCAAATAGGCAATCTCAAACAATTCATATAGTATGCATATGATGAATGCCTGTCCCTAGTGGCTGATGATATCATCTGTCGGTTATAGAGCCAACCCGACAAGTCCTGGCAGTTAACCATTGGACTGTCCCTCTGTCGTGTCTCCCCAACTTGAGTCATACTCAAAGTAAACTTGATCATAATCATGATCCATATCCATCACCCTCACTGGTGAATATTTATCCATCACCATCACTAGTGAATATATATCCATCACCATTACTGGTGAATATTTTTGGGGGTGAGCTCGTGCGGGAATTTCACAGTGCCCGGCCACCCTGACGACATAGGGTCAAAAGAGCTTCAAGTCTTGACCTGGAGCACGTGGTGGCTAGCCACTGCTTTCTCCCAGGGAAACTCTCATCTCCGATAATGGAAGTGCAACTTTCACAATTCATTCAACAGCATATATATGCGTTTATACATAGCCATAATCATGGCCCTGCCGTAACACGGCAATAATCCAGCCATCCGGCTCACGGTTAAATCCATAACCAGCCACCTGGCTCACGGTTAAATCCATAACCAGCCGTTTCATCAACAATTACAGCCTTTCGGCCCATGGCATAACAAGCACTTCCACCACCATCCTCCGCATCTCACATATTCATGCTTGATCCTCATTGATCATCCATTTTTCCCTTGCTTCACTCGCAAGTTGCCACATTCACTAGCCCTTCTTCTTATAGCCAGACATATCATAATAATTTAAGACATAAGTGGTGAGATCGAAGGCTTAGAAGTATGAAATTTGGTTTTTAAAACTCAAAAATCAACTTTGGGATGAAAACAGGTCCACACGTACGCGCACTCCACCCGCTCGCATGGATGGCCTCGAAAACTCATCGACCCGTAAGCGTCATGCACGCTAACGCGTGGATTGAAATCTAGTCAAACGACGCGCACGCATCAGCCACGCGTACGCGTGGGTACTCTCGTGCCCCAGGCACAAAACTGGCACAGTTCTGGCATAACTCTCTGGAAAATGGCTGGGCATTGGGTGCAGCACATCGGCGCGCCCGCGCACATCACGCGCACGCGTGGATGGCACTTTCGAGAAGAACGGCGCGTACGCACCAAGTGCGCCTACGCGCGGGGGGGTCATTCTGCTAAAAATTTTTCTAAGTTAAAAGCTACAGAATTCACAGTTTCAACCCCCAATCTTCCGACGGACATAACTTCCTCATTTTAAATCGTTCTTCACCCGTTCTTCGAACGACAGGGACATCCCGTATCCAATTTCATTTCTAAATAGATTTGGTACAAAACAGAGATCCGTAGTCCAAGCTATGTCCCGTCAAAGTATACCCAAAAACCATGTTTTTCATACAAAACCACAACATGCCATTTTCAAAACAAGCCATATTCAACTCTTTTCAAAATCAATCAAAACATGCCATTTTCATCCCTTTTCTTTGAAATCAATCAAAATATATCAATTTCAACATCAAGCCTCCTCAACTCACACATTGACACTTTACCACAATTTATCAAAATCACTATCTCATCATTTTAACCCACTTTACCCAAGTGGCTCAAACTCAAATATATCGACATATCATATACTCTTCCTCATGCCAATTCACAACAACATCAGTTCCACTAAATCATCATTGTACACAATCAATATCATACTCACCATCAACATGGTTCAACCCACAATTCACCCATAACCAATCATCAAGCATATATCACAACATGCATATTTCTCATACATCATACCATCAAGGCATCATTAATCATCATCACATATATGACCACATCATATATATCAACAATTCAACAACATCAACAATTCAATGCCCATCTTAGGGCCTCTAGCCTAAGTATTTCCTACCACATTACATATTAGATACGGGAAACCGAAACCATACCTTAGCCGATTTCCTAAGCTCAACCGGAGCACTTCCAAATCACTTATCCACAAGCTCTCAAGGCCTCAACGCCTCCAAGAACAGATTTTTCACCACCAAATCCCTTTTTCAAGCTTTTCAAAATCACCACTCAAGCTCCAATATTCACATATACACAACCTAAGCCACAATCATCATACCCATACACAACATCTCAATATCCAAACATCATAGAACAACAAATTACACTAGGGTTGAGAATCTTACCACACCCAAGGTCCAAGGAGACAAGATTAACCTTCTCCTTCAAGAGAGTTGGGTCCTATAACATCAAAGAGCCCAAAATCTCAACATTTTTGCTCATAAAACTCGAAAACAAGGCTGGAATTTCGAAGAGCAAAACGTGGCTTACCTCAAGATTAATTGTATGAGCTTTGTAGAGCTCTCCGCGGTAAACGCATGGCCGCAAACAGAGCGGCAATCGGAGCTCTAGATCAAAAGTTATGGTGGTTTGAAGATCAAGTGAGAGAAAGAACTTGAGAGAGTGTTCTTCCCTCCATGGCCTCCATTTTCAGCATGTGAGTGTGTTTAGTGAGGAGAGAGAATGCTGAAAACTAGGGTTTTGGTTTAGTTATGTTGGGCCAAGGGCCCACTTTGGGTCCGGTTGGCCCGGTTTGGCCCGTTCGGTCCAATCTTGGTCCGAATTCTATAAAATTGGTACCAAAATTCTCGTCTCAATCTCCTCTATCATATTTAGCCACAAAAATCACATTTTGGGCTTTCTAGAATAAATTCTCATTTATAGGCTAATTAGCCGTTAATTAACCGGGTTTTACATTCTACCCACCTAATTGGGAATTTTGCCCACAAAATTCAAATGCAAATACCTGAGAATAAATGTGGATAATCCGTTCGCATCTCCAACTCAAGTTCCCAAGTGTGTTCCTCAACACCACCTCGACTCCAAGCTACTTTGACTAATGAAACCTCTTTTCCACGCAACCGTTTGATACTAGTATCATCAATTCTAACCGAAGCCACTGGAAGCGTCAAATCTTCCCTTAACTGAACCGACTCAGGTTCTAACACATGGCTAGCATCAGGAGTGTACTTCTGAAGAGGCGACACGTGAAACACGTCGTGTAGATTCGAAAGATGAGGTGGTAGAGCCATCCGATACGCCACCAGTCCAATCCTCTCCAGGATCTGAAATGGACTAATGTATCGATGATTCAACTTCTTTGCCTTAATCGCCCTACCTACTCCTGTAGTCGGAGTAACCTTAAGGAAAACATGATCTCCTTCCTCAAATTCTAAGGGATTTCGCCTCTGATCAGCGTAACTCTTTTGACGACTCTGCGCCGTAAGCATCCTATCACGGATTTTCTTGACTTGTTCAGTAGTCTCAGCTATCATTTCCGGTCCTAACAAGCTTTTCTCTCCAACTTCATACCAACATAGCGGAGATTGACATTTCCTCCCATACAAGGCCTCATACGGAGCCATTCCAATGCTCGCATGATAAATATTATTGTATGCAAACTTCACTAATGGCATATACCGATCCCAACTCACCGGTTGGTCCAAAACACAAGCTCTCAACATATCTTCTAGTGTTTGGATCGTCCTCTCGGATTGACCATCTGTTTGAGGATGGCAAGCCGTGCTCAAGCTTAATCGGGTTCCAAAAGCTTTCTGAAATGCACCCCAAAATCTTGAAGTGAAACGAGGATCTCTATCAGAGATTATAGTAGCAGGTACACCATGAAGTCTCACAATCTCCTTTATATATAACCGTGCTAGCTCCTCAAGGGTGTAAGTCATCCGAATGGGTAAAAAGTGAGCTGACTTCGTCAGTCGGTCCACAATCACCCAGATAGCATCAAAACCAATCCTAGTCCTTGGCAATCCAGACAAAAAGTCCATTGCAATACTTTTCCACTTCCATTGCGGAATCTCTAAAGGTTGCAACATCCCGGAAGGTCTTTGATGTTCAATCTTTACCTTTTGACAAGTTAAGCACTTTGATACATATTCCGCCACATCATTCGCCTTTTCCGGATGGTAATGCAACTCAAAGTCGTAATCCTTCAACAATTCCATCCACCTTCTCTGCCTCATATTAAGCTCTTTCTGATCAAAGAGGTACTTCAAGCTCTTATGATCAGAGAAAACTTGGAACTTAACCCCATAAAGGTAATGCCTCCACACCTTCAAGGCAAACACAACCGCAGCGAGTTCCAAATCGTATGTAGAATAATTCACTTCATGCGGTCTCAACTGTCGTAAGGCATACGCCACCACATTACGATGCTGCATCAGCACGCACCCTAGACCCTTTAATGAGGCATCACAATACACCTCAAATGGCTCATTCGCCTCGGGTAACACTAACACAGGTGCAGTAGTCAACTTTTTCTTCAATGTCTGAAAGCTCTCCTCGCACTCAGGAGTCCAAACAAACGGAGTGTCTTTGCGGGCTAACTTTGTCATTGGCAAAGCTATCTGTGAAAATCCCTTGATAAACCTTCGGTAATAGCCAGCTAAACCCAGAAAACTCCTTATCTCCGTCACGGTAGTTGGTTGCTTCCAATCCATCACAGCCTCCACCTTAGTTGGATTTATGGCTATTCCCTTCTTACTCACCATATGGCCCAAAAACTTCACCTCACTCTTCCAAAACTCACACTTAGACAGTTTTGCATAGAGTTTCTTCTCCTTTAGAATCTGCAACACGGTCCTCAAGTGTTCCGCATGCTCTTCTTCAGTCTTGGAATAAATCAGTATGTCATCAATGAAGACAACAACGAATTTATCCAGAAACGGACGGAAAACTCTATTCATGTAATCCATGAATACCGCAGGAGCGTTCGTCAACCCAAAAGACATTACAGTGTACTCGTAATGACCATAACGAGTCCTGAAAGCGGTCTTAGGGATATCCTCATCCCTCACCCTTATCTGGTGATAACCGGATCGCAAATCGATCTTGGAGAAAACTCCAGCTCCTTGTAACTGATCCATGAGATCATCAATTCTCGGCAATGGGTACTTATTCTTTATTGTAACCTTGTTCAGCTGCCTGTAATCCACACAGAGCCGCATACTCCCATCCTTCTTCTTCACCAGTAACACTGGAGCACCCCATGGAGAGACACTTGGTCGTATAAAATTCTTTCCCAACAAATCCTCTAACTGAGACTTTAGCTCGTTCATCTCTAACGGTGACATCCTATAAGGAGCACTTGAGATTGGTCCTGCCCCGGGCACTAATTCAATAGCAAACTCAACCTCTCGGTTAGGTGGAAACTCATCAATATCATCGGGAAACACTTCCGGAAACTCACACACAACCGGAATCTGTTCCAACCTTTGATCATCACCCGAAACGCCTATGGTTAACAACATGATACCCTGACATTCGGTTTCGGAACAGTTCACCATCATCGAATTCAAGTAATAATTATTCACCATGACCGGCCCTTCAGTATCTTCCAGCATAAAGTACACCGACTTTGTAGAACAATCTAGCAGAACATGGTTCTTAGATAACCAGTCCAATCCCAAGATAAGATCAAGACCAATCATCGGCAAGCAGACTAAATTATGAATAAAATCACGCTGCTTGAACCTAAAGAAAACTTCCGGGCATCCTAGCCTAGTTATCGTGGCTTCATGGGTAGTATTGTACACTCTTAGATCTTAACCTAAAGTTACAATCTTCAGTCCTAACTCATGGGCTTTCTCAAATGCAATGAATGAATGTGATGCTCCCGAATCAAATAAAGCATTTAAAGTTTGACCCGCCATTTCACAGTTACCTCGAATAAGTGTCTCGGATCCCTCGGCATCTATAGCTGAGGTGGTGAACACCCAACCAGTCTGTTGTGCCTTTCCAACACCTTGTTTCTGCTTCTCTGGACAATTTGCGGCTTTATGCCCCGCCTTTCCACAATTGTAGCACAAACCCCATCCGGCCTTGCATGGTGCTCCCGGATGGTGACTTCCATACCTAGTACAAGCTTGATCATTCTGAGGCTGCTTCCCAAACTTCTTTCCTTGTGAGTTGTTGTTGTTGGGCCTCCTAAAAGAGTTCCCCCTCTTGAAAGACGGACCTCTAGGCGCAAAGCTCTTCCCTCGGTTCTGTGGGAATGATCCTTTGTGACTCCCTTTCTCAGCGGTTGCCCTTTTCACACACTCTTCAGCAACCCTACACTTGTTTACCAACTCGGAGAAGGTCCTAATCTCCATTGGTCCCACTGAACTGAAAATATCACTCCAGAGTCCTCCTTCATACTTAACACACTTCTATTCCTCATATTCCACCGGAGTCCCTTGGCACATACGAGAGAACCTGAACAGCTCCTCAAACTTGTCAGTATACTCTGATATGGACATAGTACCCTGCTTCAGCTGTAACAATTCAAGTTCCTTAGCCGTCCTAGCAGAAGTCGGAAAGTACTTCTTATAGAACTCTTCTTGGAAGACATTCCAGGTGAAATAGTCATCACCCTGCTGCAGAAGACGTCGGATGCCTTGCCACCAATGCGACGCTTCACCTGTGAGCATATAGGTAGCAAACTCGATACGCTGCCCTTCAGGTACCACTTGTGCTTGCAGAGCTTGCTCTATAGCCTGAAACCATGTATCAGCCTCAGTCGGGCTAGTAGTTTCCTTGAACTTAAGCGGATTAACCTTCAAAAAGTTTGCCAGCGTCATCAGGCCCTGAACTCCACCTCCATCATTACCATGGTTGTTCATCTGTTGACCAAGAGCCTCAGCAGTGGCTTGCACGCATCAGCCACGCGTACGCGTGGGTACTCTCGTGCCCCAGGCACAAAACTGGCACAGTTCTGGCATAACTCTCTGGAAAATGGCTGGGCATTGGGTGCAGCACATCGGCGCGCCCGCGCACATCACGCGCACGCGTGGATGGCGCTTTGGAGAAGAACGACGCGTACGCGCCAAGTGCGCCTACGCGTGGGGGGGTCATTCTGCTAAAAATTTTTCTAAGTTAAAAGCTGCAGAATTCACAGTTTCAACCCCCAATCTTCTGACGGACATAACTTCTTCATTTTAAATCGTTTTTCACCCGTTCTTCGAACGGCAGGGACATCCTGGATCCAATTTCATTTCTAAACAGTTTAATACAAAACAGAGATCCGTAGTCTAAGTTATGTCCCATCAAAGTATGCCTAAAAATCATATTTTTCATACAAAACCACAACATGCCATTTTCAAAACAAGCCATATTCAACTCTTTTCAAAATCAATCAAAACATGCCATTTTCATCCCTTTTCTTTGAAATCAATCAAAATATATCAATTTCAACATCAAGCCTCCTCAACTCACACATTGACACTTTACCACAATTTATCAAAATCACAATCTCATCATTTTAACCCACTTTACCCAAGTGGCTCAAACTCAAATATATTGACATATCATATACTCTTCCTCATGCCAATTCTCAACAACATCAGTTCCACTAAATCATCATTGTACACAATCAATATCATACTCACCATCAACATGGTTCAACCCACAATTCACCCATAACCAATCATCAAGCATATATCACAACATGCATATTTCTCATACATCATACCATCAAGGCATCATTAATCATCATCACATATATGACCACATCATATATATCAACAATTAAACAACATCAACAATTCAATGCCTATCTTAGGGCCTCTAGCCTAAGTATTTCCTACCACATTACATATTAGATACGGGAAACCGAAACCATACCTTAGCCGATTTCCCAAGCTCAACCGGAGCACTTCCAAATCACTTATCCACAAGCTCTCAAGGCCTCAACGCCTCCAAGAACAGATTTTTCACCACCAAATCCCTTTTTCAAGCTTTTCAAAATCACCACTCAAGCTCCAATATTCACATATACACAACCTAAGCCACAATCATCATACCCATACACAACATCTCAATACCCAAACATCATAGAACAACAAATTACACTAGAGTTGAGAATCTTACCACACCCAAGGTCCAAGGAGACAAGATTAACCTTCTCCTTCAAGAGAGTTGGGTCCTATAACATCAAAGAGCACAAAATCTCAACATTTTTGCTCATAAAACTCGAAAACAAGGCTGGAATTTCGAAGAGCAAAACGTGGCTTACCTCAAGATTAATTGTATGGGTTTTATAGAGCTCTCCGCGGTGAATGCGTGGCCGCAAACGGAGCGGCAATCGGAGCTCTAGATCAAAAGTTATGGTGGTTTGAAGATCAAGTGAGAGAAAGAACTTGAGAGAGTGTTCTTCCCTCCATGGCCTCCATTTTCAGCATGTGAGTGTGTTTAGTGAGGAGAGAGAATGCTGAAAACTAGGGTTTTGGTTTAGTTATGTTGGGCCAAGGGCCCACTTTGGGTCCAGTTAGCCCAGTTTGGCCCGTTCGGTCCAATCTTGGTCCGAATTCTATAAAATTGGTACCAAAATTCTTGTCTCAATCTCCTCTATCATATTTAGCCACAAAAATCACATTTTGGACTTTCTAGAATAAATTCTCATTTATAGGCTAATTAGCCGTTAATTAACCGGGTTTTACAATGCTCAATTGAGTGGTTTTTATCAACTCTTTACCCACTTATTCATACTATTTGCATGAGTTTACGTTTTCCTTCCAGATTTTGTGCTATAATTGAAAACATGCTTCTTTGGTCTTATATTTGTTAATATTAATCCTCTTTTATTACCATTAGATGCCGTGATATGTGTGTTAAGTGATTTCAGGGATTACAGGGCATGAATGGCTCAGAGGATGGAAAGAAAGCATGCAAAAGTGGAAGGAATACAAGAAGTTGAAGAAATTGCTAGGCTGTCCAGTCTGACCTCTTCGCACTCAAACGACCAAAACTTGAGCTACAAAAATCCAAATGAGATGGTTCCAGTTTCGTTGGAAAGCTAACATCTGGAGCTTTGCAACGATATATAATTTGACATAGCTGCTCTGACACCAAGTGACGCGAACATGTGGATCACGCGGCCGTGTGACCTGGCAAGAACACAACCCATGCTAACGCGTGGACGACGCCTCCGCGTCACTCTTTTGCGACCTGTACGGACCAAAAAGCGCTGGGAGTGATTTTTGGGCTATTTTTTACCCAGTTTTTAGCCCAGAACACACAGATTAGAGGCTATAAAGTGAGGGAATGCATCCATTCATAATCATGCTCTCAGAATTCATAATTTTAGTTTTAGATGTAATTTTTAGAGAGAGAGGTTCTCTCCTCTCTCTTAGGATTTAGGATTAGGATTTCTGTTAGGATTAGGATTGTTTCTTCATACCAGGTTCAATAATTTATGTTTCTCTTCTACTTTTATTTACTCTAATATTTTTTATTTGTGTTTAATTGATGTTGCCCAATTGGCTGATGATATTGTCCATGTTAGAATTGACATTTTTATTTAATATAATTTGAGGTATTTCAGACTTATATGTTATGGATGCTTTGGCTTTATCCAATTTATTTTCATTCAAGTAGATTTTATTCCCTTTTGGCTTTTGGTTGATTAATTAGTAATCTTGAGTTATCAAACTCATTGTTGACTGAAAATTGGAATTCTTCAAGAATTAATTCGAGATCCAATAACTCTAACTTTTTCCAAGGAAAGACTGGGACTTAAGGATTCGAATTAATTCATTTACTTAACTTACCTTCATAGTTAGAGGTTAACAAAGTGGGAGAAAAATCCAATTCTCATCACAATTGATAAGGATAACTAGGATAGGACTTCCAGTTCTCATACCTTGCCAAGAGTTTATTTTACAGTTATTTATTTATTTTACTTGTCATTTATCATACTCGTTCATCATTCTCAAAACCCCCAATTTACAAAACTCATAACCAATAATAAGAACATACCTCCCTGCAGTTTCTTGAGAAGACGACCCGAGGTTTAAATACTTCGGTTATCAATTTATTTAGGGGTTTGTTACTTGTGACAACCAAAACGTTTGTACGAAGGGATTTCTGTTGGTTCAGAATCTATACTTATAACGCGACTTTATAAAATTGTTTACTAGCAAAAATCCTAACGTCAATGATCCTTTTGTTCTAGGGAGCTTTCTACTTCCATTTTTCATTCTGTTTCTTTCTGTTTTTCTTCTGAAGCTTCCTGTAATCAATCAAATCAACTAATCAAAGTAATATTCATTCTAACCTCAAATTCATTGATTATTTAACAGAAATTATTGGTAAATTAATTGAAATAAAAAAGGAAAAACACTAAAGATGTGCACGCATCACAACACCAAATTTAAGATCTTGCTTGTCCTCAAGCAAGCAAAGAATCATAGCTTAATCCGAATTTGTTAACCTTATGAAACAGGGGTAAAGGATAGCAATCTAAATGAGTTTTGTAAACTGTTTCACTTATGAACAATTTAACACAATTGATCAAAATCTTTCAAAGCTTTTGTCCCGATTAGATTATAGAATCCTTCCTTGAATCATCACCTTGAAGCAAGCTTGTTTACTTTCTTTCCACCATTTAAGTTCATTAGGTGCTTTGCACCTTGAGCCTAGCTGTGACTCTTAATGTTTATCTCAAGATTTTGCTCGGCACAGAAACACCACAAGCACATAGTTGGGGAGCTCTTTGAGCTTATTTTATCTTTTCTTTCTTTCCCACCATTGGTGCTCAGAGCCTTTGGCTTTCTAATTTTAGGGGGGTGATTTGCACCTTAAACCTAACAGTGACTCTTAATGCTTTGTTTTCTAGCTTTTGACTTGATACATAAGCACCACAAGCACTTGACTAGGATGCTCTTTGAACTTATTTTTCTTTTAATTTTCTTAGTCAGTGGTACTCAGAGCCTTTGGTTTCTCTTATAACCCATCTTTCTTACTTATTGTTTCTTATATTGTTGCTTCTTCAAGGTTTTGTCAAGTATAAGGATCCCATAATAGTCCTCTAGACTAAGACCTCAAGCAATATGGCTCAGATCATGTTGAACATTCTTAGTTAATTTGGTTTTCCTAAACTCACTTTGTCATGCTCTTTATTGATCATTCTCAGTTTCTTTTGTTTTTTGTCAGCACATGACTCCTTATTCACATTCAGGAGTGAGCACAATTATTATTGTGGGTTGTGATGGACAAGATATGTACTTGATAGTTGGAAATCTTAAATTCATTATATGAGAGAAAAATAATTTAGGCGCATGCATATTATTATTAAAAAGGAAGGAAACAACCTTAGTTCTCACTATCTTTCTCTTCATCTTTTTTTTCTCTATCACCTTTTAGGCTATGTAGAGCATAACCTCCAACACCAAACTTAGAGTGATTGCTTGTTTTCAAGCATTAAAGAAAAGAAAAAGTTACGGTGATGGAAATAGGATCATCAAGTGAAATAAGTCAATTAAAGCATAGGCTTGTGCAGTTAAAAAAGTCCAATTCAAAACAGACTGAAAGGCAAGCCAAAATAAAATAAGATAATAAGGTTGTTACTGTATTTGTATGGTGAATGTGGCAACACCAAACTTAGTGTATTACCATCTATGTAAATCAAGCCATGTACGCAGTGGAATACGAATTCGGTATGGCACACCAAACTCTCTCCATGACCACATATACAACCGTGATAAGAGCAATAGTTTTGATTATGGAGCTTGCAGAGATTTCCTGAATTCTTGAGTAATCACAAGTACTGCACATACAAACAAACTCTAGTGGTAGTTATTGTGGAAAATAATTATGAAACACCAAAAAAAGAAATAAGACAAGATAAAATAGAATGAAGTAAAAATAATTATGAGTCAAAGAAATTAGAAAATTAAATTTTATAATTTGAAGAAGTAAAAATAATTAAAATACGAATTAAAACACTAATTTTTAAAATTTTGGCCCAAATTTGGGCCAACGGGATAAACCGATTAGACGGAGCCCAACTTGGGCCCAAGCCCAACATATAAAACCCTAGCTCAACCACTCTCTCCTTCATTTATAGAGAAATATGCTGAAGAGGAAGAGGAAAATCGAGGACATAAAGCCTTATCCACTTCAAATTTCAATCTCTCATAACTTTTTCTATGGAGCTCCGATTGCCACAACGTTTGCGATCACATGATTGCTTCACCGAGCTCTTCATATCCATCTAAACAAAGTGGTAAGAAATTTGAATTTCACACCTAGTTCTTGACTCCTTTCATTTTTGTGATTTTGGTTCATAGGTATTGAGGAATTTTGTGCTTTTGATAGTTTAGGGATACTCTAGTGCGAGATATAGCTAGGTTTCATCCAAGTGCTCAGTAGATAAAGGTGAAAAAATCTTATCCTCTTTGAATTCTTCAATTTTATGAAGTTTTTTGTATTGAAATTAGTAGTTGTGAATTGAAGTCAAATTGATGAAGTGGAGTGCTTGAATTAGAACTCTGGTGGCTGAAAACTTGTTGAGTTGGCTTGAAAGCTTGTGAAGATGAGGGTTTTGAGGTGTTTTGAGCTTGGAGAGAAATCGACCAAGGTATGGTTTCGGTTTCTTGTAGTTAATATTTAATGTTGCATGAAACTTAGGCTAGTTGCCATAAGTTAGGTTTGAATTCTCTGAATTGTTGGATTTGGTAGACTAAATGTATATATATGTGATGTATGATGAGTATGTTGATGAGTTGATATAATCAAAATTTAATAACTTAGGTGTTTGGGTGATTGATAAGTAGGAGACTAGTATTTGGTGATGTATATGAATGCTTGGGATTGGATTTGGTTGTGAATGGTTTGGTTTAATTTCTATTGAGAATTTTAGAAAACTAGAGGATTTGGAACTTTTGGTAAAAACCTATTTTTAACTAACATTGGTAGGTCATAACTTGATTTCCTAACCCCCAAATCTTGTGAAACTTATCTTGAATAAAAATTAGATCCGTGAAGTTTACAATGTTTGAAGAATGGACCGAAAATGATTTTTAACAAAAAAGTTATACGCGTTTGAAATTTGATGTCAAAAACTGATTTTTCTGAAGTTAACAGTTTTTTGGCAAAACTACCATACTTGCGTACGCGACAATGTCATGCGATGTGAGTATTGGAATTTGCCCAGATACCTCGCGTATGCGGATATAGTCTCATGTACGCAGCAATGTAAAATCCACAATCTCGCGTACACGGTAATTTCACGCAATGCGGGGATACACAGACATGATCTCACGTACGCGACACTGTAAATTTTCAAATTCTTGCGTACGCGAGTGGTATGCGTACACATGATCACCCTGTTTTGCCAAAATGGTACTTTTGAATCTTCAACCATTCCTCTAATTTTCCAAACCTCTGTAACCCCTATTTAAAGTCCAATAGCTAGTGTTAGGTTTTAAAAAAAGAGAAAACTTATTGAGGGAGTTAGTTTGATACTAAGGAAGAATTGTAAAGTGAATAATTAAATTAACGATGCATGGATAAAGTTGGATGAGATATGAATCAAGGTAATGATGATATTGATGAATTGTGACTGAAAGATCCACACGGCATATGGATTATATTATCTGAGACACGAGTTTTCCTGGGTAGATACAGTGACTTGCCTCCACTTGCTCCAAGTTGAGACTCGATACTCTATTGACCCTCCATTACAAGATGTGCTAAACACTTTAACTCTCCAAATTTTTCCCAATGTGATATTAGTTTTGGTGAGTAAAGGTGGCATAAGTTTGACATATAAGTAAAATTCTGACTCATGACAAGAAAATTAAATCCAACACTAAAATGATTCTCTCTCTTATAACTTTTTATGATTACTTTTATTTTTAAAAAATAATTTCTTATAATTATTTTTATGATCATTTTTACTAAAATAATTTTTTATAATTATTTTTATTTTTTAATTATTTTTTGTTATTATTATTTTTAATAATTTCTAAAAATAACACCAAAATTATTTTTATTATTATTTTTATTTTTAAAAAATAATTTCTTATAATAATAATTATTATTATTTTTACCAAAATGATTTTTTTATAATTATTATTTTTGCAATTTTAAGAAACTAACACCAAAATGATATTCTCTCTTATAGTTTCTTATGATTATTTTTAAACTAACACCAAGAGAGAATATCATTTTCCTGTTAGTTTCTTGAAATTGCAAAAAAAAATAATTATAAAAAATTATTTTGGTAACAATAATCATAAACATAATTATATAAAATTATTTTTTAAAAATAAAAATAATAATAAAATAATCATTATAAATATAGTTAAAAAATATTTTGGTGTTATTTTTTTGAAATTATTTTTTATAATTATAAAAATTATTTTGATAAAAATAATTATAAAAAATTATAAGATAGAGAATCATTTAGGCGTTGAATTTAATTTTCTTGTCATGTGTCACTATTTTAATTATAGGTCAAATTCATGTCACCCTTAGTTACCAAAACTAATACCACCATAGAACTATATATATATATATATATATATATGTCCTGTGGTAGATGATATCATCTGTCGGTTATACAACCAAATTCGATATGTCCGGTAGCGAACCATAGACAGTCCCTATATATTCTTTGGAATGCACGTATACAAGGACTGTCTATGGTTCGCTACCGGACATATCGAATTTGGTTGTATAACCGACAGATGATATCATCTACCACAGGACAGACATGCATCATATGCACTTGTATATTTTGTTTGAGTATACATTTGTTTTGGCTTGCCTATTTCCTTAACTGTAAGTAACTGGTACCTGATCTATTTGCTGTATTTGCTTTTTATATTTGTGTTTGTCTTGTTTTTGTTTGTTTCTGAGAGATCCTTCAAACGCGTAGAGGAGACGCTAAGGGTTGTTCAACTTGGTGATTTGGAGGTTTGTAGAGAACGAAAAATGATGAGTTAGACTAGAATCCTTAGATATAGTCACCATATTTTTGGTTTATTGAGAACTCTAGGATTTGATTTGAGATTTTGGAATGTCTCTGGCTTCCCAGGACCTTATGTATTATCTATATAGACACCTTTACCATACTGAGAATCTTTGGTTCTCATTCCATATATGTTCCGTTGTTTTCCAAATGTAGGACGTGAAGCACCTCGTTGAGCATACTGGAGACTCTTTGGGAGCGAAAATGTATATATATATATATATATATATATATATATATATATATATATATATTCTCCACCTTGTATAAACTTGTATTTTGTCCCTCCTAGAGATTGACTCGGAGAATCAGGAATTATATTTTTTCTTTTGGTATAACTTTGGGTTGTGTGTATATATATACTCTAGCCAGTCTTTGCTTTGCAGGTAGGTCAAGTCGGGAGCTTGCTATATGTGTTTTTTTGGAACTGTATATTCGTATGTATATTATCCTTTCCATACACTATTATCTATCTCTTCTACGCTTAACCGTTCGAGTGTGATGCGACTTTCGAGTTTTGTTTTGCTCAACTTTTCTTCAAGGCTCCTAGATAAACATCCTTTTAAATATATCTATGTACGTGTTTTTACTTTTAAAAGTCGTAGTACATCACTACCTCTGATTTACGACTTAAGTGTAAAGCTTTGTGTGCTAGGATGTTACAAAGTAAAGCCCTAATTTGTTTTCAAAGAGGAGTAGAATTAGAATTTAATAATAAACAAAGATATTTTCGAAAAAAAATTATTGAAGTTTTATTTTTCGTTCTCAGAAATTTTGGCCCTGTGTGTCTCCATTTTCTAGAGATATTAAAGGGACTAAATTTTTTCTGGAACTGAACTAATTTTTGTCTCTGGCTATCATATATGATACTGGGTCCAAGTTTCTCAATCTCTGCAAACAAACACAACCTAAGAACAAATGTTAGGATTATAAATTGAGAAAATTTTTAAATTTTTATTGCAAACACAAAGTTTAAAGTGCATTTGATTCTCGTTTTGATTTTCTATTTTCATTTTCAATGTTTTTTATTTTCTGAATTTTGTGAAGGAAAAAATGAAAATAGGAGGTAAGATTTTATTATTTTCACTTTTTTCTTTACAAAATTAAAAAAACAGAAAATACTAAAAATAAAAATAAAAAATAAAATATAAACCAAACACACCCTTAAATTTGTAATTTATTTATTAAATAAAAATATTTAAAATCTTAACTTCTATTAATAATAGTCTTATTATGTATTCTTAACGTACATATTTGTTAATCGTTAGTTAA
The DNA here is from genome assembly GCF_003086295.3 of Arachis hypogaea. Lineage (NCBI taxonomy): Eukaryota > Viridiplantae > Streptophyta > Magnoliopsida > Fabales > Fabaceae > Arachis > Arachis hypogaea. Next base: position 84,095,041 of record NC_092041.1, read on the forward strand.
ATTAACTCCTCTTCCCACATTTACCCTAATAATGATATTATAATTCCTTGGTCTTCATTTTTTTTATAGTTATAATAGACACAAAAAAAAAGTAATTTTCCACAATAAAAAAAAAAGTAAAATCAAGGTAAATCATACAAATAAAATGATTTCAGTTCAAATTGCACATATGTCTTAATTTAGAATTAGTTACATGCTTTGTCCTAATATCTTTATATATATTGATTTGATTTATGCTATTTACATATAAATCGAACAAAATTAATTCTATTTACCATGTATATACTGCACAAGTAGTAAATCGAATCAGTCTGATTCAATTTATTACTGGTATATATTATTAATATTTTTTTCTTTTAAATGAATATTAACTTTAAAACATAAATGTCAATAAAAAAATATCCTCCCATTTAAATTCAAATATAATATTAAAAAATCAAAACAAATACGAATAAAAATTCAAATTTTGTATTTTAAATTAAATTCCGGCAAATTTATATTTTTACCAACTTGTGAATTTAAAACAAAAAAATGAATAATTTCTAAAAATTCATTAAAAATTATCCTCTAACTCTTTATCATGTAAAGAATTATTATCGACATTTTTTATATTAAAAAGTTATTATAAAATATAGCTTTCTAAAGTGACATAGGAGTTAAAACTTAAAATTTTTTAAAAGTCAAAATTAACTCACTATATTAATAATTATATTTGAAAAGAATTTTAAAGTAATCTCATTTTCTATATAATCTTGTTGTTAAGTAGGTTGTATAAAATTATTCAATAGCATTCTGAACGTTATTATTGATCTTAGAATTAAAAGAAACAAAAATTTGATAGGTTTTTTTTTAATGTCTCTTATTTCTTAAAAAATATTACTATTTGTTATATTAACTAAAGTAATTAAAATAAATAAGTACAAAAGTGTAGCAATTGTGCAAGGAAGATATTGTTAAAATAAATAGAAAAGAGACATATGACATAAATTCTTGTCTAATTCTTGTATTTTTTGTTACATTGTTAATGAATGAATTACTATTTGTATCATACAAACGCTGACAAATGTATCCATATTAAGAATAAAACGACAATTACACTCATAGAAGATAGCTTTCGTGTGTCAAGAATATCCTAATGCGGACCAATTGTGTAACCAACGTTCGGGTACTTTTAGCACACGGAAGCCATCTTCCGTATTTATAATTGTCGTTTTATTTTTATATGGGTACATTTGTCAGCATCTGCATCTTTGATGGGTACAAATGGTAATTTATTTAATTGTTAATGGTCAATTATGCACTATTTTTTTATTATGAAAAATTTTAAATTTTAACCCATATACTATTTTGGATGGCTATATTTTATAATAATTTTTTTCAATATTAAAAATCCCGGTAATAATTCTTTACATGTTAAAGAGTTAAAGGATAAATTTTAACAAATTTTTTGAAATCGTTTATTGGTTTTTTTTAAATTTATAAGTCTGTAAAAATGCCAATTTTATGGAGTTTAAACTAAAATACATAATTTGAATTTTTATTCTTCTTTGTTTTATTTTTTATATTTTATTTGAATATAAATGAGAGTATTTCCTTATTGATATTTATGTTTTAAAGTTAATAATTAACTTAAAAGAAGGTAACGTCAATAATCTGTACAAATAGTATATTAAATCAGGCTAATTCGATTTACTATAGTTATCCTGCAAAAATAATAAATCGAATCAACTCGTTTCGATTTGCATGTAAATAGCACACTATAAGAAAAAGTAATATTTGTAATAAAAAATTGTTTAAAAAAATCTAAATTTTAAAATAAAAAAGAATTTATAACAAAAAAAGGGTTGTTGCAATATGTCCTATTATAAAAAAATTTTGTACAAAAAATGAAATTATTACAATACAAAGTAATATTTTGTAATAAATTTTTTAATACAAAAACAAAAATTTGCTATAAAAGTGATAACAATTTTTTACCTTTAAAATATTTTTCATAATAATATATTTTTTCCTATCATAAAATTTTGTTACAAATATAACTTGATTTTGTATCATTTTTTTCTATAGTTGCAAAAACACCACATTTATTTTGTAACATTTTTTAATAGAAATTATATACATAATTTATCAAATTATTTTTTAATTAATTGATATATTGACTAATTTACTGAGCAAATCAACATTTAAATAGTATATAATAACATAGATAATTTAATCATGTTTTATTTAACTAAGATTATTTAAAACAAAATAACATTAGTATCTCCATTGATTAGTTTCACAAGTTATATGTCTTCCACAAAGTCAACCAAAAGTTGAAAATTTAATATAAATTAGTGTCTCTATAAATCAAAATATTCTTGAGTCCTTTAGGTAGCATGTTATTACCATTTTAGCACTCTTATAAATGGAAAAAACCAAAACAAACATTAGAAAAAAGATATAACACTAATTACAATTTTTTTCATTCTTTTATTTAAAATTTTTAGAAAAATTTTAACAAAATCTCCCCTAAAACTTTGATATTTTCACGGTCTACGGTTCCATAAAAAATAACCAATTCATCACTTATTCCTCATTCAATACACAACTAAATTTATCAAATCAAGTAACAGAATATTTGTCATTTTTCAACCATGATATAACTAAAATGTAATAAATAAATCCATATACAATTAAATTAGACTAACAATATATCAATCATCTATAAATATATATTAAAACTATAAGTAATTATACATCACTATAAAAAATATTGTTAAAATCGACGACCAAATTAATGGCAAAACTGTGTAAAACAAAGTAAGAATTAATACCGAACACTAGCTTTAATTTCCAAGCTCCTTTAATAACTGTTAGAGGCCCTATATTGATCACGAAATACATGTCTTTCAATGCATATTGGCTTTGTCCAACCTGAAAATATTTAAATCATTACAATTTACAAAATACATGTCTTCCAATAGGTTCTCTGAAGACAGTTTCTAAAAGTTTTTCCAAGAGTAACCAACAGGAACAAAATATATTATTAGACTTAGCTATCATTTAATAGCCACCAATTCCTTGACCAAAAATCTATAAAGTGATCAGTAGTTCATTTTTGGTAAACAATAATCAACAAGAAATTAAGCTGGGTTACCATTCAAAATGTTCTTAATTGTCCCATTTAGACTCTTCTACATTTGTTTGAGGTCAAATTTTTTCACTCGAGTCTCATCTGTCAATATAATAGTACAATACTAATATAAGTTCTGCAAACATGTATCTCACCATGTAATAATTCATGCAGTAGAATTCTTAATCAACCAATGCATAATAGTATGTTTCCATATTTCTCAATTATCAGATGTGTATATATATTCAAATAAGTACATATGAGTATTCTAATAAGAGCACACTACTATATATAAGGAAAATATTAGTATAGCATTAAGAGTGCATGATGGACAAAGGTAGTTGCAGAGCAACAGTGTCTAGAATACTCAATTTTATTCTGACCATAAAACTTTAATATTATATATACATGTATATATCAATACCGATAAAATATTTTTACTCTCCTTTTAGTTTCATAGTGCTTTCAATTAAACTTTTTAACACTATATATACATGTATATATTAACACTGATAAAATCACCATATATGTTTTCAATATCTCTAAAACTTTATTCTATATAAACATATACTCCATATTATTATTGGATTTTGGTAAAATAACTCCCCGCTTCAAAACTCTTTTTTTTTTTGTATGCATCCACGTACATATTAATATTACACACATGCACCAACATAACATGCATGAGGAATTCGCACAATAAGACACTGGTGAAATATCAGTTAATTGAACATCAGAAAGATAATTGTAACACTCTACCACACAGAGCTTTACGCTTAAGCCGTAAAATAGAGGTGATGTGGTATTACGACCTCTAAAATAAAAAGTGTACATATAATAGCAAAAAGAATATAATAAATTAGGATCCTTGAAGAACAAGAGAAATAAAAAAATCGCAAAATAAAAACGCAATGCTCAGAAAACGAGTTAACTTGCGTACTAAGAAAACTAAAGCTATTAGTTATAAGATAACAAAAGTAAGAATAAATGGCCAAAGATACAAAATAACAAGCTCCTAGCTTAGCCCGCGAAGTCAAAACTGGCCGGAGAATATATACACATATATATACACATCCAAAATCTAAATTTACACAAACAAAATTCTGTCTCTCTATAAGCCTCCAAGAGGGTCAAAAGGATCAAGTCATACGGAGAGAAAACTAAGTACTTATACATACATAACTGTACAATAAAATTACTCGATAACCACTTTGCTTCAGAAGTCCAAACGCCTAATGAGGTGCCTCTTGACCTGGATATGAAAAATAACAACGTATGGGGTGAGAACCAGAGGTTCTCAGTATGGTAAAGGTGCCACACATATAAGATATAAGGTCTTGAGAATGCCAGAGGCAATCCTAGAACACCGACACTCAGATTATTAAACTTAAAGTATTAAATAGAAACCATAAAAGGTGGTTCTCTAAGAGTAACTAAGCCTATCTTAACTCAATCTTGACTCTAAGTCCCACTGCCTTTCCTCCATACCTCCATCTCCGACAACATATCACAGACAAACAAGCAGATAAAAGCAAGCACAAGAATGTTACAAGTACTGCAGGTAACAAATATACATTTAACATTGCAAATATACTTAGGCACACCCAGTTAATGCACAAACAAATAATTCAAGTAATATGCACATGATGCATGCCTGTCCTATGGCTGATAAGTCTCATCTGTTGGTTATCAAGCTAACCCGACAAGTCCGATTCGCTAAACCTTTGAACTTTCCCTCGACGTGCATCCCCAAGAGTCTATGCATAGCTTTGTCTCATATATATATCAAATCGCTCAATGGGGGTACCATTTCAAAGAATTTATAAGTGCTCGATCACCCTTACGTCGTAGGGTTAACAGAGTATCGAGTTTTCAACCTGGTACACGTGGTGGCAAGCCACGGTACTTTACCCAGGAACCTCATATCTCAGATCATTTGATTATTCAGGCCAAATATCATACATAATCATTCATAGCATTTCATATTCAATACATTACTTTTTCAGCTTTGCTTCACCTCCAAGTTATCTCTAATCCCTAACTTCATCTAATTATCAAGTTTAATATTATTATTTATGGATAAAGGAATGAAAATAGAGGTTTAGAAATTTGAAATAGGGTTTAAAACTCAGAAAAATCATGTTTGCTGAAATAGGGGCCACGCGTACGCGTGACTCATGCGTATGCGTGGGAGTGTAATAAAGCAACTCACGCGCGCATCCCCTTACCATGCGTACACGTAGGTGAGTACATCATGTCATGTGTACGCATGGACATGCATGTTATTCCATTACGCATACGCGCGGGGCTACTCGCATACGCACAGTTAAAAATTCCATGCCACGCGTACGCGTGGGTGTGCGTTTTCCCAAAAACCTGATTAGGCAGAAAGTTGCATATTTACATAATTTTTAACTAAACTTCTGACGCACATAACTTAATCATTTTAAATTGTTTTTCATCCGTTCTTCGAACGGCATAAATTTCATGAACCCTTTTTTTGTTTAAAACAAGTTGGAAACAAATTGTGGGTTCAGAAGCCAAGTTATAGCTTCCTGAAATTCGGCCCAAAACTAAATTCTTACAAACTTATTAAACCTCCATTTTCTTGTTCGTTCCATTCACATATCAGCCATTCACACCTGAAAAATCAACCCTAACACATACAATAACCAAGCCACAAGATCCTATACCAATTCGTCATCCAAGATACAACAACATGGCACACTTTCACAACTCACAATTTTACTATGCATTTAATCAATATGTACATAATCATATTATCTTCAACTCAACATTTACCACACTATTACTCATACAACAACAATTACCATTACATAACCAATTCTCATCCAAAATGCTAAGGACACTAAGCATCATACATTTCCATACGTTCCAACTTATCCTAAGGCCATCTAGCCTAATTTTTCACAGAACATTATATATTAAATGCAAGAAACCTAAACCATACCTTGGCCAGTTTTCTCGTAGTGACCAAGGCAACTTATTAAAATAAACACAGCCCCAATAACTCCAATAAAACACTAGTGTTCAACTTCCTCCAAGTTCCAATATCCACAATTTCAAGCCCCAATTATTTATTCAGAACCTAATACACATTCATAACACATATACACCCAATTTAATACCCAAGGCATAAATTCAGTAAATTAAATAGGATTTATGGTATCCTCACCTTACTCAAGCTTCGTATAAGCAAGAGTGAACATTTTTCTCAAGCTAATTGGATCCTAAAACATCAAAGAGTAAAGAAATTCAATACCTCCACTTAATTTAATGAAAATTGGGGAAGAAGAGGCTGAGAGTGAATAAGTGGATTACCTATGAAATTGTTTCGATAAAAACATAGAGCTCGACATGGTGGTCGTGTGGCCGCAAACGGTGGGGCAATTGGAGCTCGGATCAGAGAGTTACGGTGATTTGAATTTACCGTTAGGGTTTTGTATCCTTCTCTTCTCCTCACTGCGTTTAGCGCTACTTCTGTTGTATTCTTGGAGAGAAAAATTAGCTTTAGCTCATTTAAATGCTGGGCCGGTTGGGTGTTAGGTCTGGTTTGGGCCTAGTTCAATCGGTTGGGCCCGTTCGGTCCAATCTTGCGCCGAATTTTTTGAAATTAGTGTCAAAATTCTCGTTTTGATGAGACTATCCTAATTTAATATAATATTCATATTTCTAATTTTTTTTATTAAAAACTAATTTATTGACTAATTATTTACTAATTTAATGGGATTTACAATAATAGCAATGAGTTTTATCATAATTCAGAACAACATGAAATGCTGCTATAAAATCGAGTTTGTATAGGTAATTTTTCATTACTATGCAGTTGGGATAATTATTAGCATCATGAAAACATGTATCTAGTAATAGCAAACAGCTAAGAAAGGTTTAGAATTAACTTTAGTCTTTTTTTTTACTTTAAAATTCGTAGGTATTTGCTTTGTAAGTCTGAGACAATACAGAGAGTTTTGAATTCTGAACTTAAGCTACAATAAGCAGGTCATGAAATCATGTATAGTTTTTAACACTAATGTAATTTTGTTATGGTATTTTATTTAAGATGACTATTAGTTTTACAGAAACCTGTTTCAATATTGATTATGGACTAGTTCTCTAGTTTTGAATAATCTCTAAATTGGTTCAGAACTAATCCATTTAAATTTTTACTAGCCCCATCTGGTCAATCTGATTTGCCATGGCCTAAATAGTAAAAAATGACAATTTTATGAACAATCATTTTATCATATGAATACAAATTATGGAAAACCAACCCTATTAACCATCAAAGATCAGAAGTTGGGCCAAATCAATATTTAAATCAAAACAGAAACCAAATCAATTATACCAAATCAATATTCAAATTAAAACAGAAACTAAATCAATTAAAATCAAAGAACAAGACACACTTGAGTTACCTAATTAGAGGTTAGGCGACAACGAGGAGGCAAAGAACTAGTGACAGGGCGTGATTCAAAAGTAGCGATGTCCAGAGGGGCAGACGACGGCGTGACAGCAGAAGCAGAAGAGGCGACACCCACAAATGACGAGGATAAGCATCAATGGTGATGACAGCAATGACGGCTTCGCACAGCTTCGATGTTGACGACAGCGACGGAGCTGGCAATGACGAGGGCAGCCAGGCACCCCTCCGGTGCCAGCAACACTACTTCTTCTCTCCCTCGTGAGCTCGTCTCTCTCTCTCTCTCCTCACGTTATGACTCTGCCGACGGCGACGGTGGCAGTGACACCTACCGACGCCGTCTCCTTTTTTCCCCTTCTACTTCCTTCTCTTTTTTCTCCTCTCGAGCTCCCCCTCTCTCTTTTCTTTCCTTTTTTTTTCCGTGTGTGTGTATGGTAAGGGGCTGAGTGTGTGTATGGGGCAGCTGGGAAAAAAGGTGAGGGTTAGGGTTAGAGTTTGGAGAGTGTATGTAAATTAGATTTTTATTTGAGAATTTTAATAAAACTAGGGTATAGAGTAGGTATTTTTAATAAAACTAGGAATAATCAAATTACTAAGTTTTAAATTTTAAATAAAAAATATCTAAATATTTATGAAAATTATATGAGTTTTAATTAATTTTAAATTTAAAATCTCATAACTTTAATTTAATTATTTTTTTATAAATAATTTTTTAAAATAAAAATATGAATAAATATAATAAATCACAAATAATTATTACTTTTTATTTTTTAACAATCGAGGGGTCTTATAGACTTAATGATGAGTTTTGGGTTATGGTAGATTCAGGACTAATAGAGGAAAAAGAAATTAAAGTTCTATATTTTATTCTTAAGGAAGTTTTTTAAAATTTTGTTTAAGTGTAAAAATATGTTAAATTTTAGAGCGGTAATGAAATAAAAAATAATATTTGTTATAAATTTATTTTAAATAAGAGAAGGAGGGTGACCTAGCGAGGTAGTAACGATGATTTTTCCTTCTGCAATGAGATAGTGACATTAAGTGTGAGAGGTGGAACCGTAGAGGCAGTGAGAGTGGACGAAGGTGACGAACAATAGAAGGAAGAGTGAAAGTTAGGGTTAGAATTAAGTTTTTACTTTTTTACATTTATTTTTATTTTTAAATTTTAACTGTTTTTACTTATGTTTAACAAAAAAATTTTTGGTTTAAAAAATTAATTTTTAGTCTACATTTAAGACTTAATTATTAGTAAAAATCATATATTAATTTTATAAAAAAACATAAAATAATATATAATATTTTTAAAAATTAATTATTTAATCTTTAATTTTTTATAAAAAATAATTAATTAATATAAATAATATTTTAAAAAATTAAATTTTTGATACAAAATAAAATTATCTTAAAGATTTTAACATTTTCAAATAATTTTTTTTAGTTACAAAAATTTTTATATTTTCTGACAAACAAATAACTTGTTACAAATAATATTGATTTGTGACAAATTAATTTTTTGTTACAAAATAATTGGAATTTTTGAAATAAATGGATATTCTGTTACGAAATATTTTGAACTTTTGCAACAACTTTATCTTTTGTTACAAAATATTATAAAGTTTTACAAAAAAACACCGGTTCGTTACAAAAATCAATATAATTTGTAACAAAAAAAAGTCAAGTCGTTACAAAATATTCAAATGTTTTGTAACAAATTTTATTATTGTTACAAAACATTATTATTATGTAACAATCACGAATTTTTTTGTTACAAAAAAATTGTAACAATTTTAAATTTGTTACAAAGTTTTTGTTATAAATGTTCCATTTTCTTGTAGTGGCATAAATTGAATCAATTTAATTCGATTTATATAGAGATGTTCAAGCACAACAAGAAAAATCACTTTTAGCAACCATTTAATTTGCTTTTAGCGGTAATAAAAATAGCCGCTAATACATTTATCGGCAATTAGACATTAGCCATCTTATACTTTATCGTTAAAAGGTTTTAGTGGCAATTATAAAATTTTCCGGTAAAGACCTTTTTAATGGCTGCAAAAAGTATATAACTTTTAGCGGTCATTTTCTTAACAATTTATATAGCCACCAGAAGTAATTCTAAGATTGTAATATTATTCACTTTTAGTGGTTATTACTATTGTTGCCAAAATCCATTTTACCGGCAATTTCTATAGCCACTAAATAATTCTAAAATTATAATGTTATTCACTTTTAGTTGTCATTACTATTGCTACTAAAATCTTAAGTCTTTTTTAATTATACTCACTCTTTTAGAAATAACAACCTATCCTTTTTCTAAAATTTCAAATTATTTTTATTATACATAATATAAATATACTACAATTAATTACTATAAAATAAAATATTTTATTAAATTAAAAATATTTATATACAAATTTCTCTTGAAAAGTAATAAAACATAATACAAATTTAAACAATATAAATACTATAAGTTTATGTTACATCAATAATTGACACACAACTAATGATAAAAAATTAAATGAGTATTTTATAAGCAGCGGTTATTACTTATTAATCTATAGCACTACATGCTCCTAGTAGTTTTAAATAATTATTGACAGTATGCCTTCTGACATTGTTTATTGTTACAACATAAGGTTATTTTTAATTGTTATTTCCATGATACTCACAACACATCTTGCCTATTCTGACTAGTTCTTTGAGGTCTCCACTTCAAGCTAAGGAGAGGCAGAGGCAAAATACTCTGTTGTACAGAGCAGGAAGGTCAGCCTCCTTAAAAGGAAGATATATAGACATCAAAACATACAGGATGACTCCACATGACCAAACATCAGCTGCTGCACCATCATAACCTTGATTGCCTAGCACCTACAAAAGATCACTTTATAAAAAACTCGAGCACCAAATAAAATATACTCTAAAATACTGAACCAAGCTAAGAATGACTTTAATCCTAAGGTAATGGGTTTACTAATAATAGCTATTAGGGAATCAAACTATAGACTTATTTTCCCAAAACATAACTGAAACTATACCCCAAGGAAAACAAGCAACTGATCGAGATAATATATATAACAGATCAAAAATGCATACTTTACTTTACCTTAGGTGCAACATAATTTGGGGTCCCACATGTCATGTGGAGAATTGATAAATCCCAATTTTATGGTTTATCTTGTGCTTAATTTAGGGGATTTTATCAACTTTTTTCACATTTATTCAATGAAATAGCATGATTTTATAATTCTCCTTAAATTTGTGCTTAAGTGTAAAAACATGCTTTTTAGGCCCTTAAATTGATAATTTTAATTCACCTTTGATTCCATTCGATACCTTGATATGTTTGTTAAGTGATTTTAGGTTTAGAAGGCAAATATTAGATTGAAGGAATGAAGGAAAAGCATGCAAAGTGGGAGGAGTCATGAAGAAATGAAGGAATCGCAAAGCTGTCAATCCTGACCTCTTTGAACTAGATTGATCATAACTTAAGCTAACATCCGGGGTTTCAAAATGATAAAAAATTTGCCGTAGTTGCCTGGCGTTATGGACGCGTACGCGTGCATCACGCGTACACGTGAGAAGCTGCACGTGACTCACTAAAGGCAACTCGTGACCAGCGATTTTTGAAGCATTTTGGGCCCAATCCAACTCATTTCTGATGCTATTGAACCCGAGGATTGAGGAGGGATGAACCAAGTAGTCATAGTTTTAGTTTTCATCATGGTTTAGGTTAGAATTCTAGAGAGAGAAGCTATCCATTCTCTTTAGAATTTAGGGTAGTTTAGGTTTAATTTCCTTATATTCAACTTTTAATTTCCTTACATTTTACTTTCTTGTCATTTATTTTTATTGCCAATTATAAATCAAACCCCCTTATTCCTTCATAGCCAATAATTGATCACTTCATTGCAATTCCTTGTGAGACGATCCGAGGTTTAAATACTTCGGTTAAATTCTTATTGGGGTTTGTACTTGTGACAACCAAACAATTTAAATTTGATTTGAGAGTTATTTGTTGGTTTGGAGCTATGCTTACAACGAAGTTCTTGTTTCTATAAGAGAAACTTTCGACTGACAATAATTCTTGTATCAAATTTATGGCGCCGTTGTCGGGAAATCGCAATGGTGTTATATTATTGGCTATTGTGAATATGTGAATATTTGCCTTTTGCTTGTTTGTTAGTTTTGGTTAGGTTTAGGACTTTGTTGCTTATTTTTGTTAGCTTTTGTTTTATTTGCTATTATGAATTCTCATCCCTTTGGCTATGAATTTGGTTCAAATTATGTTGTAGGGAATCGAAGCTTCAATGACAACATGTATCAAGGATGGGATAATTAAAGATGGGAGGAGCCTCAAGGGATTGATCAACCTTCTTGGCAACAACCTCCTCTGGTCTCTTATAGGTATAATTCTCCTCCTAATGCATATCAATCTAATGGATGTGGTGATCCTCATTGTGGTTGTCAACAACCACCACCATATGCCTATGAACCACCCTCTAAACATAATTTTGAACCACCTTACTCACAAGTCTCATACCACCAACCACCTCCATATGACCCTAACCTATATCCACCATACCCACCACCTTAAGAACCATATGAACCATATGAACCACCACCATTTCAACACAACTACTCCCAAGAACCACCTCCATATACACCATCTCCATACCCTTAACAAGAAGAACTATCTTCCAATTATCAAACCTTCCTCCCAAACAATGAACCCTCTCTCCCACCACCACCTCCAATGGATGAGTCTCTCCAAGGAGATATTAGCTCTTGCCTCCAAAGACAAGAAGAGATGCAAAAGGAGTTTAAGGAGCTAAAAGCCAAGATGGCTGTCATGGCAGAAGTCGTTAGCAACATATACTCATCCTGACTAAGCCTATGTGATCAAAGCACTCTCATTGTTGAATGTGGAGAAGCAAACAAGGATCATAGTGAGGGAGTGAGTTTGGAGCTTCAAGGTGGAGAAGAGGAGTTGAAACAAGGATTTCCACAAGGAGAGGAAGTTGAGACAATTGAGCTGGAAGAAGTGGTTGAAGATTTAGGAGTTGTTAGAAGTCCATAGGAATGTGGAATTAGAGAGTCCTCTTCTAAGAAGCTTGATATTGATGTTGAGGAGGGTGTACAACCTCCAAAGCATATCATGATTGAAGACTTTAAAGAGGTTGATCAAGAGATGGATTCAATCATTGAGAAGTTTCCATCTACAATTGAATCATCTCCCATCGGACATGAAATTGAGGTAATGAAAGAAGACACCTCACCTCCCATACCCTTGGTAAGCAATAAAGAAGAGAGTGAATTGGAAGGAAGCTACCAAGAGGAAGAGGTTGGGCAAGAAGCAAGCTATATCATTGAAGACAACTCTACACCAAATGACATTGGTGACCTTGTTGAAGATTCTTCCAATGGATGTGAAGTTGATGTTGAAGTGGACTTCACACAACCTCAAAAATTTGACTTGATTGATGATGAGGAGGAGTTGGAAGAAGTTGACAAGCAAGGAGAAGTTGGAAGAAGTTGTCAAGAGGTGGAACTCATCAAGAAAGAGCATAAGGGAATGACACTTGCAAAACCATTGGAGATATCCCTTCCTAAGTCACCATCATCCAACACAACATTCAAGTGGGTAAAATTTATATCCCTAAGCTTTACTTCACTACAAGAAAAATACCCATTCAAGTACACTTGAAAAGTGTAGCCAAAAGTTAAAAAAAATAATGGCTTAGGCTACGGCTATGCTTTTTGGGGTCATTCCTATTCGGTCGTTGCCTATTCTCAAAGGCTATACTTTTCTGCACCAAGGACTACGCTTTTGGCGTTTGGGAATAGGCTACGCTTTTCAAGTGATGCTATCTAGGACCAAAGGCTACGCTTTTCAGCTTTCATTTTTCCAGAATAGGCTACGCTTTTCAACGCTACTGCATCACTTGTAAAGCGTAGCCACATTGTATACCATAGCTACTTTTTATAAGCGTAGCCTTAGGTCCCTTATTATTTTTTTTTTATTTTCTGTATAACCATAGCTACTCTATAAAAGTGTAACCTTAGGTCCCTTATTTTTTTTATTTTCTGTATGTATATAATATTCTAATAATTTTTTATACAACATAATATTTAATAATATTATTACATATATAATTTTACATTTTTAATTAAATGAGTTAAATATTATAAAATAAAATTAAACACATAATTATACTAAATAATTTCTTTAAACAATAAAAATTATCCTTACATAATTCAAAGACATAATCTTAAGAAGCAATTAACAATCAAAATATAACTTAAGATAATTTAAGTCACATAAAACTTGTATCACATCAATTAAAATGAAAAGTTTACACTCTATATCCAAGAGCTTAACAAACAGAAAATCGTCAATCTTCTAATCTTGGCATAATGACTAAAAAATCTTCTGAAGCGCCTTCAGATTCTTCTCAAACACATCTTTTTCATGCTGATCTTCGTCATCATCAAGAAAACTCTTGGCCTTAACAATTGTATCAGTGTTCATTCCCTTGTTCATTTCTAGCCGGGCTGCTGCAAAAATACTTGCACTTCTAAGAAGCTTAAACAACAAAATTCTTCTAAAGGTGCACAAAAAAAGTGTAAATAGAAATTAATTAAATCAAAATAGTAAGATCACAAACTGAGTTGAAATACTAAAATATATATAATCATCATACTAATTGCTGAATAAATGGACAAAGAAAAAAAAATTAATTGCTGAATATACCATTACCTATCTTCACTCCAAACAGCTTGAACTTTACTGCCAATAGGATATTTATCACCCAAACCAATTCCAGCATTATTTACCAAACAACTATAACAGTTACTCACCTTGAACAAAACTAAAAGCATTCTAATAGCTCGTTACCTATCAAAAGTAGTAAGCACTTTGATTTAGCAGATTTGATATTTCAAATAAATAAGATACAATACCACAGTATCTATTTGATTGATCACTTACTTTTTCTCTTCTCAGCTTGTTAGTTTTTTATTATTCTCATTAAAGCTGAATGCTAAATTCCCAAACTCATGCCAATCAGCTTAATTTCAAGTGGGAAAAATGGCGTTGCTTCAAAGAATAAAGTGAGAATTATCAACCTAAATTGTAAAATTAAAAATAAATTGAGACAGATATATCAATTTTGCACCAATATCCCCAATGCAATTGACGGACCAAACATGAATCCCCTGTCTTAATCTATTTATGGCGAATCAGAACCCAAAACACAATTCAAGAATACATCAAGTTACACAAGTAAATTGAAGCAAAAGGCTTAAAAAATTGAAGACAAATTAATGAATAAAACTTCATAAACTAGTGCATTAATCAGAAACTTTTTCACCTCCAAATTTTGAGAAATACAGTGCTGCTTACCTCTGGAATGGGCTATCAGATTACATTTTTCACGACAACACCAATTAAAATCCTCCAAGTGATCTTGCACTACATATTTAAGACTAATAATAAGAATTAAAGGTATTTCAAAACTCAAATGCCCCTGCACTGTTTTGAATTCCATTAATACAAATTACATAATAAGAACAGGAACTCTATAGCACAAATTCAATTGTACACAATAGAAGAACAAAAAAGCTTTGCCCCTAATGCAGTAATAAAATTTGAATGATGTGATAGTTGGCAGGCTTAGCTTTGGGATTGCAATGATCTTATTGATAACTGCCACGAGCATGAGTAAGAGGCAGCCTTATAGGATAGGTTGGTTGAACGGTGAATGCTACCTAGTCAAAAGGGGTGTTTATACCGGTGACGAATGGATTTTTGACGGTTTAGAATTTCTCAAATAAAATCTCGTCGAAGTATAGTTTCTAAACCAAGCAATAATCCTTTCGTACAAAAAGTTGTTTGTCACTAAAACAAACTCCTAAATTTATAAACCGAAGTATTCAAACCTCGGGTCGTTCTCCCTAGGAATTGCAATGAAGTGTCTTGTTATTGGTTTGAGTTGTTTTGGGGTTTTGGATAAGAGACATGAAAGTAAATGGCAATGAAAATAAACTAACAACTATAAAAGGCTCTTGGCAAGGTATGAAAATTAGAAGTCCTATCCTAGTTATCCTTTTCAATTGTGATGAGAATTGTTCATTGCTACCACTTAGTCAACCCTCACTAAATAAAGGAAAGTCAAGTGGATGAATTGACTTGAGCCACAAGTTCTAGCCAACTCCCAAGGAAAGACTAGCTTTAATGCACTCCAAACCAATTAGCAATCTCTCCAATTACCAAACAACAAAGGAATTAGATAACTCAAGTGTCACTAATTACTCTACCTAGGCCAAGAGGAACAAAATCTACACTATATCTAGAAGAGACATTTCAACAAACACATGAAAGGCAATAAAAGTAAACAACATAAATTGCAAGAAATAAAAAGAGATCTAACTACAAAGGCAAGAGATCAACAATAGAAAAGCAAAGAAGAACAATTATTATGAATTACCTCTTATTGAATTGGAAGAAAATGGAAGGAACAATAGTAGATCTACAACAAAGTATAAGAACAACATAAAGGAAATTACAATAAAAGAATGGAAGAAGAATGAATCTAACAACAAGGAATTGAGATGTATAAGTAGAAGAAAGCAAAGATTAAAACCTAGATCTAAGAACTAATCCTAATCCTAATCCTAATTCTAGAGAGAAGTGAGAGCTTCTCTCTCTAGAAACTAATTCTAACTACTAAACTAAACTAATAGTAACTAGATATGGTAAAGTATCTTCATTCCCCCTTCAATCCTTGGCGTAAATATCATTAGAAATGAGTTGGATTGGGCCCACAAGGCTTGTAAATTCGCTAGCCACGAGTTTGCATGAAGTGATCACGTGCACCAACGACGCATGCGCGTACTTTGCGCGTGCACGCCACCATACGTGTAGCAACTATGGCAAATCTTATATCGTTTTCGAAGCCCCGGATGTTAGCTTTCTAACCCAACTGAAACCGCATCATTTGGACCTCTGTAGCTCAAGTTATGGTCGTTTAAGTGTGAAGAGGTTGGCTTGACAGCTTTCCGGTTCTTTCATTTCTTCATGAGTTCTCCAACTTTTCATGCTTCTTTCTTCATTCCCTTGATCCAATCTTTGCCTCCTAAATCTTAAATCACTTAACAAACATATCAAGGCATCTAATGGAATCAAGGAGAATTAGATTTAGCTATTTTGAGTCCTAAAAAGCATGTTTTCACTCTTGAGCACAATTAAAGGAGAATATACAAAACCATGCTATTTCATTGCATAAATGTGGGTAAAAGGTGATAAAATCCCCTAAAATCAATACAAGATAAACCGTCAAATTGGGGTTTGTCAGCCGGCTCAACCATATTGATCCTAGTAACCGTAGGTTCGGTAATTGGTTCGGTTTTGTTAACCATAAAGGCCAATCAAACAGAACAAGATCGCAAAATACATGGACAAACAGGGTGAGGAAGAATTGATCATCCATAAGTGTGGCGAGATTTAATAAACCCCAATTTGTGGTTTATCTTGTGCTTAATTTAGGAGATTTTATCAACTTTTCCCACATTTATTCAATGAAATAGCATGGTTTTGTAATTCTCCTTAAATTTTGCTTAAGTGTAAAAAATATGCTTTTTAGGCCCATAAATTGATCATTTTAATTCACCTTTGATTCCATTCAATGCCTTGATATATTTTTTAAGTGATTTTAGGTTTAGAAGGCAAAGATTGGATTGAAGAAATGAAGGAAAAGCATGCAAAGTGGGAGAACTCATGAAGAAATGAAGGAATCGCAAAGTTGTCAATTTTGACCTCTTCATACTAAATTGATCATAACTTGAGCTACAAAGGTTCAAATGAGACGGTTCTAATTGCCTTGGAAATCTAACATCCGGAGATTCAAAATGATATAAAATTTACTATAGTTTCCTAGCGTTTAAAGATGCGTACGCGTTAATTACTTGTACGCGTGAGAAGCTGCATATGACTCACTAAAGGCAACTCGTGCCCAGTGATTTCTGAAGCATTTTGGACCCAATCCAACTCATTTCTGATGCTATTGAACCCAAGGATTGAGGAAGGATGAACCAAGTAGTCATAGTTTTAGTTTTCATCATAGTTTAGGTTAGAATTCTAGAGAGAGAAGCTCTCCATTCTCTCTAGAATTTAGGATAGTTTAGGTTTAATTTCCTTATATTCAACTTTTAATTCTTGTTTTGATTTAGTTTTCCCTTTTAATTTCTTGTTGCTACATCTTTACTCTTCTAGTTTTACTTGTTGATTTCTTTATTTAGCTCTCTTTTATGTTGATGAACCATTGTTGGATCCTGATTTCTTTTAATGCAATTTTATGTTTCCATGTCCTCTTTGATGTTTGTCTTCATTGTTATTGCTGATCTCTTGCTTATGTTAGTTATGGGTTTCTTTAATTCTTGCATTATGTGATGTTTACTTTTCTTGCATTCTAGGTGTTTGATAGAATGTTTCCTCTAGTTTTTTATTACTTTTCTTTACTCTTGGCCTAGGTTAAGGGAATTAGGTGACCTTGAGTCATTGGGTCTCATTAAATTGGTGATTTGAGAACCCTATGTGGTTAATTTGATACTCATTGATGCTAACCCACTACTAAGCTAATTGGTAGGTAGGTTAGGATTTATGGGTTGATGTTGATCAAGCCTATTGGACATACTTCAAGCTTAGGAGTATATATTACGTACTTAAAGCTTTTGGAAGTAGACTTAATGAGTTGGTCCCTCATAATTGTCAATATATGGTTTGTAGACAAAGATGGTGATCTCAATTATCTATGTCTAGCCAAGAGTTCTTTTCTTTTATTTTATTGGTTCTTGTCATTTTACTTTCTTGTCATTTATTTTTCTTGCCAATTATAAATCAAACCCCCTTATTCCTTCATAGACAATAATTGATGATTTCATTGCAATTCCTTGTGAGACGACCCGAGGTTTAAATACTTCGGTTAAATTCTTATTGGGGTTTGTACTTGTAACAACCAAATAATTTAAATTTGATTTGAGAGTTATTTGTTGGTTTGGAGCTATGCTTACAACGAAGTTCTTATTTCTATAAGAGAAATTCTAGACTGACAATAATTCTTGTATCAAGAACATCAACACCCTTGAAAAAAAATGCCAAAGTCATATTTGCCATCTCCAAAACATTTTCCAAAGATAAAGCACATTAATATTCCAATACAATAAAATGACTCTGCTCATTTTTAATGTACAAAAAATTATTTCTTTCATCTTTGTTTCACAAATAGAGTACTTTCTTACTTAGTTGCACTCAATTGAAAGTTAGAGACTTTCAAGTTTCCGAATGCATCAAGAAAAAGTTTTTCAGGCTATAATTAGAAAGAAAATAACTTCATCAGGATCAAAACATAATAAGGCCAACAAAATTACATCAAGATTATAGTTAACTTCATCTGTAATATATTATCTTTCACCTTCAAGTCTCTGTGGTACACACCCTTCTTGTGATAATGAGCAACAACATCTATAAGTTGTTGAAAGTAATGCCTAGAATCATTTTTAGAAAGATTTTTTTGCTGAGCTTACAGATCCAGAAAGGGTGTAACAATACACATATCAAGCACGAAACTTTGACATGTCAAGCTACTTTTCAAGATGAGTACAGCAGAACCAATCTCCAACGTATCCTACAGACAAATAGCATATGAATTCTTACAATTTTATCATATAATTTCCCTCCCATTACGAACTCAAGAATTATGTAGATCTTGGTTTTGCTGGCCAAAACCTAAAATATAAGAAGCTTTAGAAATATAATAAGATAAAGAAATACAATAAAACTTGTCACGTATTAGCATATTATACATATCTCATGCAACCTAACTATATTTGGATGCCTGACAATCTTCATAATGGATATCTCTCTTTTAATTTATTACACGATTCAAGTTAGAAAATGCATAGCATAAAGGACAAAGAATCAAAATAACAATTTAGTATAACAAGCTACATGATTATTCAGCCAAAAATGAAAAATCCAGCATACAGATAGAAGAAACAAAATGTCTTTGACTACATGCAATGTAAATCCCACTGAAAAGCAGCATAATCATGAGAGAATATTGTGCAGGTTTTACGGAGGATAAAAATATCATCAACACATTTACACACAAGCATTGCAATGCATATCCTCATACATTGCAAAATTTACTGCCAGTTCTTAGCTAAACTAAGAATTTGTTGCAACACTATGTGTAATGTTGATTTATGCCACCTTAGAAGCATTGGTAACCCTAAATCATTTAGCTTTATCGTATAAATTTAAGCTAAATAAAAAACCAAGCGTGACTTAAAACAAAAGGAATCAAAGGAACAATTAACAATAATTAGAAAGATAACTAAACAAAGAAGGTTAAAGCGTAAGGTTGACCTATTCAACCAATCTATGCTTGAGAATGGTGGATTTAGCCATGACCTTAATGGCAACACTTTTTCCGGTGTCGGTGTTCTTGGCGAATTTGACCTTGGCAAATATACTTTCGCCGATGGTTCTACCAACCTCATACTTGCCGATCTTATTCCTCACCTTCTTCATTTTTTCGTAACGATCATTCACATCGCCTCCGTTATCAACTAAATTGTCCTTCCAATAGTAAACAAAAAAAATGAGGTGCAAGCATTAGGGACAAGAGTAAGAATCGTGGATTAAGAATACAATAGTGGTCAAAAAGACGTAAATTAAGGAGGTGAAGAAGATTTGGAAATACCATACTTTTGCACCATCAAAAGGAACTTAATAATCAATTTTGATGATGGCCTAATCATAGACTTGGTGCTTCCCTCGCTTTTTGGCATTGTACATGCTCTTGAGAGAATCATTCAAGACATTAACCCTCACCATTGTCGCTGCTAACAATTTCATAATAAAAAAATTAACCATATTGACTCAAACCAAGGTTGTGCATACCAAAATCCAAATTTAAAATAGAAAAAAAAAGAAAGGAACATTCGACAGCGAGGAATCATTAAATTCAACCATTATTTCAAATTCAGTATCTCAAAATAAGAAAAAATTAACAAACTCAAACAGAAATCAGAAAACCTAGCAACCCATATTATTAACAAAAGTACAAAACAAGCAAAATTAAATTGAAGCAGCAGTGCTCACTGACGGCGAAGGAGGAAGGCAAGTGCGGCAACGGAGGAATCAAAAGTGACGGCATTAGAGGAAAGGAAGGGAGCTCGGACAGAGAGCAACAAAGAGCTCAAAGAGCCATGTTGATCTCAGACACACACACACACACACAGAAAGATAGAGAGAGGGAGAGGGGGTGAGAGAGAGAGAGAGAGAGATTAAAGACACGACGACCGACCGAGCAACCTTCGCGACTGCAACACGTGGTCAACGCTTTCTTCATGAAATAGCGACGAGAAAAGGAACGACTAAAGCTAAGAAGAGTTCGGCGATGAGAAGAGTGCGACGGCATCCACGGTCTATCCTCGCCAGCGGCAGCACCCTCTACTAGAAGAATGGTAATGGTGGCTGGGTTTAGGGTTAGGTTTCTCAGAGAGTAAGAGAAAGGGGGTGAGGTGGGTGTCTATGGGTCTTTGTTCTTCTTTCGACTAATTGTTATAAAAAAATATTTTAATAAAAATAATACCAGCCATAGTACAATGGCCACTAAATTTTTTTTACTAAAGGTAGTTTTTCTTATATTTTAATAAAAATAATACTAGCCATTGTACTATGGCTACTAAAAATTTTTCATTAAAGGTAGTTTTCTTATATTTTTAGTGGCAATAATAATAATTACCATTATAATATATAGTATTAATGGCAAATATATAATAGCCACAAAAACATAGCTTAAATAAAAAAAATAGCTGTCATTGTATTATTGCCGCTAAATGTTTGTCGCTAAAATTAATTATTCTTGTAATGAAGATAGAGCATGTAACCAATTCTGATTGAGTACTACTACACATACAAGTCTTTTTAGCATACAAGTCATACAAGTCACTTACATAATGTGTGTGTGAAATCACATTGTTCCTCTTTGTATCATACGTTCCTCCTCCTCCTCCTCTTCCTTCTTCTTCTCCTTCTTCTTTGCGTTTCTCCTCCTTTTTCTTTGCGTGTTTCATCTTCATCGGCGTTTTCTTATTACTGTTGTTGTTGCTGTATTTTTTTTCCTCCTACTCTTTCTATTGATTTTGCAACATTATATATTTTTTCTTCTTTGTTTGATTTTCCTCGCAAGAAGAATTATGAGAATATAAAATAAGAAGATAAAGAAGAAGAAGCAGCAGAAGATGAGGAGGAGGAAGAAAAGGAAGAATTTTGAATTATGCAGAACTTATCAGCACACATACACCGAAAATTCTTAAACAATACACTCGAATATCTTTGTGTTACACCCAAATTTGCTACAAATACAGAAAAATATTTCCTCTAATGCTGCATTTTTTTCTTCTTTTTTTCCTTATTTTCTTCTTTCTTTTAGTTGAATGAATGTAAGTTCATCCTCTTCTAAGTAATTTTGCAGCATTATGTGTTTCTTCTTCTTCTTTGTTTGTTTTTTTGTTTTTATTCTTATTAAAAGAGTAAAATAAGAAGAAACTTGAGAAGATAAAACAAGAAAAAAATGAATAAGAAAAATAAAAGAAGATTATGATGATGATGATGATGAAAAAGAAGAAGAAGTAGCAGAAGATGAGGAGGAGGGAGAAGAAGAGTTTTAAATTATGCAGAACTTATCAGCACACATACACAAAAAATTCTTAAATATACACTCAAATATCTTCGTGTTACACCCAAATATCTTCGTGTTATACCCAAATTTGCTGAAAATACAGAAAAATATTTTCTATAATGCAAAACTTTGACATTACATTCAATTCAAACCATCAACGATGAAACATTATTCACATAGAATCATAAACTGCGAACGAAAAAATTAACTAGAATCGAACCACAACTCAGTCACTTGATTGGATTCAAAACAATAATCAATTTCGTTTTGGTTCACTTGACAATCTTAACTTGAATTATTTAGTATCTTCAATAACGAGATAACTGATGATGGAGGAGAAGGAGGAAAAGGAAGGAGGAGAAGAAATTCTAATGAAAAAAAAGGAGGAGGAGGAGGAAGAGGAGGAGGAGGAGGTGGTGGTAGTAGTGTTGGTGACGACAATAACGAAAGAGAAAAATAACGAAGAAGAAGAGCGTATAACAAGAAGAAGAAGAACGGGCAGTAATGACACGAAAAAGAACATATGCATGTGAATATAAATGACTTGTGTAGACTTATATAAAAAAAATGACTAGTATGTGGAGAATAATTGATTCTAATTTAAGAAATCTATGTAATTTTGAGTTAGAATAATTTATTCGTGTGATTTACTCTAAAATCAATGCAAAAATAAAATCATGATTTTTCTTTTGATTTCTTTTTTTACTTTTTCTTGAAAAATTTTAAAATAAAAAATATTAAAAATAAAAAATTCAAATACAAACGAAAGAGGTCCTTATTTTGCTGTATTTTTTTATATTTTTAATATATACCTTAAGAACCTTTTTAGCAGAATTCAAATAATTAAAATTGGACAATTATTTGAAAATAATAAAGTTAACTAAAATATTGTAAAGGTCAGGAGAGAAATATTTCAAATGTTCAAAAGGTACAAATATGGTTTAGATGAATAAATAAATAATATGAAACGAAAAACGTAAATGGCCAGACATATATGAAAGTTTCTTAATGTGCGAAAAGGACAAAGCATATGAATGTAATTTAGTAGCCAATTACCTGAATTTTTAACTAAAAGATGGATGATTTGAATTTAATAGTAAACAGAAAAAGTGCTATACTGCATTGTAGCTAATACCTTGTCCTTAGAAAAGAGAACAAGAGAGGAAAATGCCAAAGAGAAAACTATATATTAAGATTGTATCTAAAAATTTAATATTGATAAAAAATAATTTAAAATATAAAATGATTTTTTAGCAATTTATATTTATTTTGATCAACATATAAATCATCTTTGACGGTTTTTATTTTTAATATTGGAGAATGTGTATGTTTTGTTATATTTCAAGAATGAAAAATATATCACAAAATTATAAAAGACAATTATAAAAAATTTGAGAATTAGATTTAGATAAAAAAATAAGAATTAAATTTGTGTCTAAAATTTTTTTTTTAAAATAAAAATTTAAAAATTAAATTTGTGTTTTCAAATATTTTATTATTTTAAAATCACAAATTTAAAAATTAAATTTATATCCATAAAATTAAATTATACAATTGATCCTCAAATTTTTTTCTTTACAATAAAAAAAATTAACCTATCTATAACTAAGGTTCTGAAAACCGGACCAGACCGACTGATTTGACCGAGTTAATTGGGAATTAGTTAGTTAGGCGGTCCAATTAACACCTAAAACCGACCTGTAAAAAATCGGTAAAATAACTAGTCAAACCGGTGGTTAATTAGTGAACAGAATGAACCGGTCAGTTTTTTTTTTTTTTTGAAGTCCGGTTCTTCCCTTCAACACCAAACGGCCTCGTTTTGGTTTAATTAAAGAAAAAAAACAAGATGCGTAGCCCAAATGTCCCCAATCTCCTCTCCCTTCTCTCACTCTGAGTGTCCCCAACATACCAAAATCCCTAATTCAAAGGTTCTTTGGAGAGCAGCGAAAGAATGAGCGCAGCGCTTGTTAGAGCACGGCAGCGGCGGAGGAAGGAGGCGGTGGAGCTGTGGTTGATGTGCATGGCTTCCCGAACTTCTCTGCTTCTCTCTTCTCTCTTCTCTCTCACTCTCAGTCTCACCGGCCAAAATGGCAAAATTTTCCAATCTATCTCACTCTTAGTCTCAGACGCCACCAGTCGTCTCTGTTGTCCCCGTCATCGGCCGCCTCTTTCTCGTCGTCAAAAATGCCTCTATCTCCGAGAAATCTCTCCTCTGTCTGTGTCGAGCACCTCTCTGTCCGAAGTGCGAACGTATCTGTGCCGTCGTGGGCTCTTCGCCGTCGCCCGTTAGTCCTTCAATCTTCGCCGTCCCTCAACATCTTCGTGGTCTTGTTTATTTTCACTGATTTCTTCTCTTTTTCACTTTAGTTTTTTATTTGTTTCCTCTGTTGTGTTTGTTAATTTTAGTTATTCTGATTTCTGAATTGCTTCACTTGTTTGTTGCTGATTTATTTGATTCTTAGTTGATGGTGCTATGATGCATTGCTTCACTACATTGTTTATGTTAAAAAATTTTCTGGTTTTGAGTTGTTTATGACTTTATGCTATCCTTCTGATTTTGAATTGTTTGAGTTTATGCTAATTTTTCTGATTTGGTGATTCTGCTTCTTGTTCTTTCTGATTCTGGGTTGATGTGCTGTGGTAGAGTATGAAATTTTTTGAAAATTTTGAGGTGAATATGCTTATTTTTTCTAAATTTTTATTTGTCATTTTTGTCTATTTTAAGTTTTGTTAGTTATAAAATATGATTGTTGAAGTAATTTGTTAATTTTTAACCATAGTTTTAAATTTTACTAACCTAAAATTTATTAAATTTAAATATTTAAAATTATATATTAAATTTTTAATAATTTTATTATATATTTAGTTAAATCAATTGAATTCTGGTTGAACTCTGATTGAACCTTTGAACCATTGAATCAATTACTCTACCGATTTATTAACCGGTCCAATTCTCACAACCTTGCCCATAATAGTAGATAAATAAATAATACATTGTATTGGTCTATTTCTAAAGAAATTAGTCATATCTTTAAAAGATTTTTTTCTATTTTAAATTTAAAAAGTCATCTTTTTTATAAAATAAAATAAAACTTTTGAAATACGTTTTTTTTTATTTAGGTTGAGTTTGCCGCACGTCCGACAAACCTCACTAATTTTGTAAAATTTGTTGCATTTTTGACAAATTTCTATACCATGTTTTCGGATAAACTTCATTTCGTCTCTTTCTCTAAATACCAGACTAAGTGAGAAAAAAAGTAAGCAATTATTATAAGAGTATAATAGTGTAGAGAAATGGTATTTCTTAATACATTAATTTAAAAAAAATTAGTTTAGTTTAATTTGGACAAACAATAAACATAACTTTTTTGAATATCTTCGGCAAAAATAATGATTATTATTGTCAGTAGCAATATTAAAAAAGTTATGTCTGTTATTTTTCTAATATTTAACTCTTTAAACTTTTTTTTAATCCAAATTAAACCAAATTAATTTTTTTAAAAATTAAAAGCATATGAGCGATTGAAAAGTATATATTTTTTCTAAATTTAAAATACAGACGCGGTTGAGGAGCATAGGAATTTAAAATTTACCAATGTAGGATGAACTTGCTTCCACAACAAAAATTAAATTTGAAAAATTAAAGTTTGAATAATTTTGTTATTTTATAATAGAAAAAAATTCCTATTTCTAAATATATTTTTCGTAATTTACTGAATTAGAAATAGCGAGGGAGGTTGTGAGTCGGAGTGGGAGTCCGCCAAGGTGAGCATCAACATCAGCTTAGCTCACAGCACTCCGTACGGACAATCTGACGCGTGTCTTCTCGTCCCCCTAACAACGCGGTTTCTTTCTCACCCCTCTCCTCTGTCCTCTCTCTCTCTTCCTCCCTCCCCAAAATACCCCTTGCCCCCTTCCCTATTTATCACCCTACTCTCCACTACTCTTCTCCTTCCTATCTCACTTCCCTCCCCTTCCCCCACACACACACCACAACACAACAAAACTCAACAAACATCCATAACCACCATGGCAAACAAATTCTACTTATTCCTTTGAGTAACCAGTAACCACCACTGCTTCTCTTTTCTTCTTTATTTTATTTATCACTTCATTTTCAGACAAATTCTCTTCTTTTTCTTTCGTATTTAATTCAACACGCACAAAAACTCTCTCTCAGTCTCACTATGGCGTCATCCGAGAATTTGATTGAGCCATGGGCCTTTCGCCCTGCTCTCGACACGTGGTTCGCCGATTACATAGCTCGCGACGCCGAAACCCTAACCAAGGCGCTTCAGAAATCCATCTCCGGCGACGACGTCCTCTCTCCCTTCATCGCATCTCCCAAGCCCGACGCTACCACTGCCGCTGCCTCCACGCCGACAGTCTCCGGCATCTCCGCCGGCTCCGATCAGGAATCTGCTCCCAAGCGCCGCGGATCGACGCTTCCACCGGCAACGGGGAGGGTTACTAAACGGAAGTCACGCGCGTCGAAGCGATCTCAGACGACGTTCATCACGGCAGACCCGGCGAACTTCCGGCAGATGGTGCAGCAGGTCACCGGCGTGAGGTTCGGCGGCGGAGCGGCGGCCGATATTGCAATGGCGCCGGTGCTGAAGCCGGAGCCTCAGAGACTTGTTTCCGGCGGCGGAGGGAGGTTTCCGGCCGGGGCAGCGTGCTTGCTGCCGACGCTGGACACGTCAGCGTTTTTGCTGGACCATCACCAGCAGCAAGTTGTGGGCCCGAACTCGGGTTCTACTGGGCCCGGTGTTTCTGTCCCAGGCCCACTGCCTTTCTCCCAGCCCATGGGATTGGTGGATGCTTCTCCTTCTCTTAGTTCTGCAGATTTTGACACCTTCTCGAGTTTCCCCACTCTGGAGTCCTGGAAAGTTATGTGAGAATTGAGATCAGACACTCCGCAATTTTCCTTTCCTTTCTCCTTTTTTTTGTTTTCCCTTTTTTGCCCCTCTTGTGGGTTCAGGATATGAAGGCGTAGCCAGGATCTGTTTGTAAATCTGGGGAAGGGGATAGATATGGATAATGGATGACTGTATTTTCCTTTTTAAAAAGAAAATCTTTTTTTTATGTATTTTCTGTCACATAGTTTCTTTATTGTTGTTAATGAGGGTGTATTGGAGATTTGGATGGTGAAAACTGGAAAATAGCTTTGTTTATTTAGCATAGTTAACCTAATCAATGCAATTACATGTTTATGTATTAAGTATTAACAATGTGGTGCCTTATTTATGGCGAAAATTGGCACTTGGCGTTTTAACACTCTCCCTTAGGGTTGTGTACTGAAATGGCTATTTAATTCTTTGCTTAAACTATAATGTGTCATGCAAGCTTCAATAAATGTAATTTGCACCTCAAAAGAATTTTAAGGGATTGACTCGAATATGCTGCGTGTCAACGTTGTTACTTGTCCAAATATTTTTGGTTATTGGGACCCCTGAATGCTCAGAGGAAGCTTCCTAACGGATCTGTGAAGTGTGAATGCAACTTTATGATTTTTTCCTTCTTATAGTCTTGTGGGTTTGGCTCAGTTTAGGTGACAAGGTTATATTCTCTTGTGATTTCAGTTTTCAGGTGCATTAAAGTGTGTCAACTGGTTTGGGCGGTTTAAATCTGTGTTCTATGCATATGGTTTCTCCTTCATTTAGTGGTTCCCATATAAGATGCAAAGGGCATGGAGGCGCGCTTTTATTAGTAGTTTAATTTAAAGTTTAGAATTTGCATATATAGTGCATAGTGTATAGTATACCATAATTTTTTCTTTTTTATCTTTCACTATCAATGGGGAGAGTGAGGCATTATTTGTAGGGCAACATTTGCCTTTTTGGGAGGATTTTTTTTTTTTTGCTATGTTTACACTTATATATTTGACAACCATGTCTATTTCTGTTATTAACATTGCCATAGCTTTCAAGTCACCGAACCCTTTAAGTCAATATCAAATTTATAAAACCAAAGCTTCTGAATCAAGCACCCAGTATAAATCCAATGTTTACTTGTTTGTGGTCACTCAAGAGTGACATCGCTGAGTCCCAGTAATTAAACCACTATATGCCTATAAGTTTTAGGGTTTTGCTTAGGGATTTTAGAAGCACAATAATTAAGGTTCTTAAACCAGAAAGCACTAAAAATTTACTAATTGTCAACGAAATTTTAAATCTATGACTTTATGTGTGTGTGTATATATATGTTATCATTATGTGAAATAGAAAAATTCATTTGAAATATAAATTATACTATATATATCTTATAAATAGTAATATCAATAGCAACATGATATATTTTAAATGAATATATGTATCACAGAAATACCCATTTTGTTGACGGTTTCTTCTTATGTATTCCATAACTTTGCATGAAGTTGGAAAAAATAATTTAAAGATTTATAGAAAAAGAATTAAAGTTGGACCAACTGGGGCATAAAGTCACGTCAGACTAGCAAAGCCATGCCGTTGAACAATTATACTAGAATGAAATTAATTCTTTGAATTTGATTAATTTTAAATTGGTTCAGCAAACATACCATGTGACCATGTGAGGCACTTCAATTAACGGGTTCTTCACCTTATATTCTTTAGGTTCTAGAGCGTTTTCCTTATTATACATGTTGATCTTTTATAATTCTCTTCTCAAGTCTAACCATAAAAATCCAAAACGACCAAGTCTCATGAGAAGCGTGAGCGCTTTGTTTTTTTAATTTAATTATTTATTTAAGACAAAGATATATTATTAAGTCTCTTATCAAACTACTTGTTATTAACTTAATTAATCAAAAGCATACATAGGGTTTACTCAAGTCAAAAGGATTAATTAATATAAGAATCAAATATCTAATTCTGTTAGGTGGGAGAGAGGCTGACTTGGGTCTTGAGATGTCCCTCAAACAATTTCTAATAAAATTACATTATTGCCAATAAATAATAAAGCCAAATAATTATTTCAGAATGCCAGGTGTTAGTCCACGAAAACTATAAAATTGCACAAAATATATACTTCATTTGGATAGGATATCTAGTCTGGATGATACTCGAAACATTTATTATTAATTATATTATAAATTATTTTGGTTCATAATTATAGTTAGTTTAAAAAAAAAAACAAAGGACATGATTGAGTAGTTTATTTTCTATTAAGAATTTCTTAAATCAATTAAGATAAAATATTGAATATGCATACATTCCTGTCCTAAAATAAAGAAAACAAAGTTTTATTTTCCCTTCACGTTTCTGCCTATGGATAACTTCTTCCCCAATGCATCATCACCTTTCTCTAACTTCTCATCACAACAAATATTTTTTCGCTGTGGAGAATGAAATAGGATGTTCAAGTCCTTCATCACAACCATGGATCTAATTAACATATAAAATTCCTTCAAAATGGATTAAAATAATTTACAAATTTTCCCGGAATTCAAAATGGCTTGAATATAAATAGCTATAAGAGATGAAAACTACTGAACAATCATAATTAATATTAATTTGATCTATTTATATTGTTTCAACTTCTTTTTTTCTCGGATAGCTAGGTACTAGCTAGTTCAATTAATATATGCTTTAGTTATAATTTGTTAACTAAAATTGGGGATCGTGGATTTTAGGATGGATAAGAGTGAATCTGAAAATTTTGTTGGAGGAGAAAATTGTTCTTATGGGAGTTGGAATTTGTTTATCAATTTCATGAGAGATTAAGGCCCGTAAAACTATCAAATGGTAGAAAGGATAATGTAGTGTAAAAATTTGATAATAAAAATATTGTTTTTTACTAACTCTTTTATGCAGATGTTGTAATCAAAGACTCTTTTGAAAGAGATTACGAGCTACAGTTTCACAAATTCAATTTGGAGAGGGCTGGTACTTCCGAAAATTGAACTTTTTGGTTGGTTTAATTTGTTCTAATCGACAGGATGAATACGAAAGAGAAGTTGAGTAGATTAGGCGTAATTCATCAGAGTAACAATATACTTGTCTTGTGTAAAAAAATATAGAATTTGTTCATCATTCGTTTCTTTTCTGTGAGTTTACGTGGCATGTATAGTGCGGTTGGTTGAGGTGTTTTGAGAGACTATGGGTCATCTCAGGAACCATGAAAGGAATATTTAAGAGTTGGACAGGAATGCATAATAGAAAAGAGGAGCAGAAGATGTTGCTGATTGAATTTTTTGCAGTAATTTGAAATATTTGGGTGGAACGTAATGACAGAATTTTTAACAATAAAGAAGAAAGTATTGAAAAAATACAACAAATAACATTTTTGATCTACAAAGAGTGGTCTGGCATCGATTTTTTTAGTTGTTGATGGCAATGTCCGAGATGATAGAAAATTGATATTCATTGTGTTTGGTTTTATTGTTTGAATCTTTGTTTGTTACTCCACTTAATGTGTTGAACTTTCTTTGTTTCAAAAAAAAAATTATAATTTTTTAAGGTAACAACTAAATATATTAAATAGAGGAGTGCCAAAGGCCAGTAACTTTTGTGATTTATAACCATCAAATAGTCATCAATGATGATTTTAATAGTGTAAATTGGTGTGAGATTTCATCTAATGATTCACTTTTCTTTGCTAGTTATATGCTGGTCAGAATTTAAAAAAGTTACTGACTTCTTAAACTTTTCCTATTAAATATATTTAATATAATACGATGATAATATAATGCTTATATTTTTATCATTAATAATATTGTTAGAAATTTTGTGAATTGTTTAATCAATTTTTTAAAAAATAGTTCTCAAAAATAGTTCTAGCTTTTGTATCATCTTGTAAATAAAGTTTTTTAAAATATTTTACTATTATTTCTCATGTAATTTTTCCATAATTAACATAAGTATTACATCCAAGTATTAAATATAAATTAATTCACCCAATAATAAATGCGATGTTAATCTTGTAGAAAACATATCCACCTAACATATAATTTTACTTAAATAAATCCAAAAAATAGCATTTATATATGATATATGCATGGAAGTGGAACATTTTTTATGAAGTGTGTAGTACTGGCGTTAACTACTGGAAATTTTTGAAAACCCTTCAAAGACGAATAATAATTGCGATGTAGGGAAGGAAGCAAGGTCCAATGAAAGAAAAAAGTGATGACGAAAGCAATAACGTAAGATTTGAAAGCTACATGTGGATGAGAAAGCAGAAGCAGATGCGTTTGTGTCCCACAGCTAAGCCAACTTTATCACTTTAATACCCAAAACAAAATTGTTTTTCGTTCCAATCTGGCGTGGGAGATGAGAAAGATTAGAAAGCGACTCAAGTTAAGAAAATCAATTTTTTACACTTTTAAATATATTTAATAAATGTATATTTTAAAATGAGTAATTCATCATTTTTACTTTTTTTTTTATATAAAATTTTAGTTCTTATAAATAAAAATAAATAATTATAATTATTTTTAGATGACAAAAATTAAATGTATTTTAAGAAAATATAAAATGACATCTAACAATTTGCATATAATTAATTTGAATTAATTGAGTGATTAATTTATTAGTTCGTTTAAATAAATATTGAGATTCAAATTTTATTTTGTATATACTGTAATTAATTTATTATTATCAAATCATTCTATAGAATTTTAATTTACAACGAATTTGTCTAATTTTGAAACAAAAGATACCGTTAAAAAATATGAAAAAATTTAGGAAATCAATAATTTTTTATATTTTATGACCAGTATTTAATCATAAAAAAAGTGAATAATCTCTATTATTAAATGTAATTTCACACTATTAAAAATATTATTAATAACTAATTGATAGTTACAAAACACAAATTACTGTGTAACACTTCTAAAAAAAATTGCATGACATATATGAAGGATAAAGCTGTAGCTAACAACACCCTTCATACGATATTCCTTTTCTTTTCGGTTGTTTCCCAAATTTTTTGCACTAATCATGCCAATTTCTTTTTTAGATCGAGGTCAATTGAAGATTAGTAGCGTTTAGAAGTGAAAAGTTACGTAGATAACATATTATATTATATTATTATTAGAAATTCTACTCCTATGTTGTGTATCAATCAATAATTTGGCCTAATCTATTCGTCATGACTGTATAGCTTGTTAATTCCGGTCCTATATTGTAATCATACTTATGTTTAAATTGTTATATTGATAGCGGATGACAACATCATATTTGACCGTCAAAAATGAATGGAAACAATGAGGAGCTACTACAAATTAAAATAGCTAGGGAGCTTCTTCCGAAAAATAAAATTTTATAAGAAAATAAAGAAATATGAGGCTGTTTTTTGCCACGGATTCGTTATTTTTATTTTTGTGTGAGAATATCATTAACTGTCATAAAAATATTTATAAAAAATTCTATTTTTTATTTTTGAAAACATTTATAATTAGACATTTTTTTCTTTAATTTTTTAATTTTTAAACTTTTTTTTCTTTCCTTCTAAACATTCTTTTCAAATTCAAAGAATAAAAAATTTTTACTAATAAGATTTTTTCTTACACTCAGCCAGAATTATCATGGTTGCTTTTATAGTCGTTGCCACCACTTAAACTCCGGATCGCTGCCGCAGCTGTGTTCATTTCCATCTTTATCTTGTCTTTTTTCGATGTCGATCTCACTCTGCTAGAAATGTCGCTGTTTTTACTGTCATTACCGCTGCAACATGCTTTTGTCGCCGCCGCCGCTAAACTCAGGTCTACCATTTCATTGTTTTTGTCGCTTGTTTGTTCCTCTTTCTCACTATCGACTTTGATTTCAGTCCTTCTCCCTCCATCTCTGCCATTTTATTTTTATTTTTATTTTTATTTGTTTTATTTCTATTTTTATGAAATTTTTATGTGAACTTAGATGTTCTTGTTATCGTAGAATTACACAATAAATTCGAGACTTTATGCAAGTTTGTAAATTTCTGAATGTTTCAAATTGTGACTGTTATTGCACTATATCCTGGAGGGAACAACCATATTTCATCGAAGGAACTTCTAAAAGGTACTGTCATCCTATTAATTTAGTTCTAATGACCGTTTTGTCAACTACCTTTTTTCTCAAAGTATCTACAAATGCATCTATCTCTGTCTTTTTGTATCTTTTTTCTCTTTTCGTTATTTCAGGTATCTTTACATTGTCAGCGAAAGAACCTCTTAAGAAATTGTTTGTTTGTAAATTGTAACACCTCTTTTATCCATTCGTGGCCTAATCTTTATAAAGTCATTTTTCAGAATATGCCTTTTGAGAAGTGTGCAAATATGCAATTTTCATTGGCAATAAATTTATTTATGAGTTTAATAATTTTACTTGAATGTTATTTTGATTTCAAAAGAATTTTATACTAAACCAGTTTTCAAAAAGAAGTTTCAAAATGAATTAGGAGTCCTTGATTTTTCTTGAATGATTGAATTTCATTGTTGATATTTTATTGGTAGAAATTATTTTAATTCCTAACTGAATAAGGTTCCTATTTTTCTCATGTTTGAAATTTAACCTCTATTGTGGAAGTAAGACAATGATTGTGAAGAACTAAAATATAATTCATGGTGTATGACATAGTACTGTTGGCGTCATTTGATCAATGTAGTTAGGGGTGGCAATAGGTAGGGTAGGATCGGGTTTGGAGTCAATCCTATCCTTACCCGCGAGTTGAGATTTCTATATAAACTCAACCCTATCTTATCTGTGGGTTGAGAATATTCCAATCCTAACCCTACCCGTTCTTAACCCGCGGGTACCCAACATTATCTGCGGGTTACAAAAAAGATGCAAAATTATTATATAACTTGATGATAATTTAAAATAAAACTAACTTTTATGTAAAAAAAAGTATTAAATTATTAATTAATGATCTTCTTGTAGTTGCTAAGAATCTTTTGTATTTAGTGAGAAGTCTTTGATTCAACATCTACTTGAAACATATTTTTTATATAAGTATATAGCACATACATATATAGGATACGTGTTGATAGGGTAGGGTCGAGGTTCAACCCGCACCCTACCCGACCTGCACGAGAACCCTACCCGCACCCTACCCTACCCGCTGCGAATCGGGTTGACAACCCTACCCAACCAAGTGGATTATAAACCCCATTTGTAGGGTTTATCTTGTGCTTGATTTAGGGAATTTTATAACCTTTTACCCACATTTATCCAATGAAATAGCATGGTTTTATAACTTCTCCTTTAATTATGCTTAAGAGTGAAAACATGCTTTTTAGGTCTTAAAATAGCTAAATTTAATTCACCTTGATTCCATTAGATGCCTTGATATGTTTGTTAAGTGATTTCAGATTTAGGAGGCAAGGATTGGATCAAGGGAATGAAGGAAAAACATGTAGAAATGGAGAACTCATGAAGAAATGAAGGAATCACAAAAGCTGTCAAGCCGACCTCTTCGCGCTTAATCGATCATAACTTGAGCTACAGAGGTTCAAATGATGCAGTTTCAGTTGCGTTGGAAAGCTAACATCCGGGGCTTCAAAATAATATAAGATTTGTCATGGTTTCATTGCACATAAGGGCGTGCACGTGCACGGTATGCGGACGCGTCGATGGTGGCACATGATCCACTTAATACAACTCGTGGCCAGCGATTTTAGAAGCCTTGTGGGCCCAATCCAACTCATTCCTGATGCTATTTAAGCCAAGGATTGAAGAGGGATGACACACTTAGTTACCATTAGTTTAGTTTAGCTTAGTTTTGGAGGAAAAGTTAGTTTTAGAAAGAGAAGCTCTCACTTCTCTCTAGGGTTAGGACTAGGTTTAGATCTAGATTTACTTCTTCTTCTCTCTTAATTTTCCTCTTTCATCCTAAATTGTTCTCTTGTAGTTGTAGAATTCTTCTTCTCTTGTAATTCCTTATATTGTTAGTTGTAGTTTATGAACTTCCTTTTGTAGATCTACATTTCTTCTTCAATACAATTGGTAAGTTCTTTGTTGTTTCATAATTGTTTGATTTCCTATTGTTGATCTCTTACTTTTGTAGTTGTAGATCTCTCTTTAATTCTTGCAATTCATGTTGTTTACTTTTATTGCCTTTTATGTGTTTGATGAAATGTCTCTTCTATTTATGAGTTAGATTTTGTTCCTCTTGGCTTAGGTAGAGTGATTAGTGACACTTGAGTTATCAACCTCTTTTGTTGATTGATAATTAGAGATTGATAATTGATTTGAATGCCTCTAAAGCTAGTCTTTCTTTTAGGAGTTGATTAGGACTTGAGGAATCAAATTGATTCATCCACTTGACTTTTCTCCATGGTTAGAGGTTAACTAGGTGGGAGCAATAAACAATTCTCATCACAATTGATGAGGATAACTAGGATGAGATTTCTAGTTCTTATACCTTGCCAAGAGCTTTGTTAGTTGTTAGTTTATTTTTTGTCATTTATATTTCTTGTCTAAAATCTCAAAAACCCCAAAAGATAACTCATAACCAATAACAAGACACTTTATTGCAATTCCTAGGGAGAACG
The DNA here is from genome assembly GCF_003086295.3 of Arachis hypogaea. Lineage (NCBI taxonomy): Eukaryota > Viridiplantae > Streptophyta > Magnoliopsida > Fabales > Fabaceae > Arachis > Arachis hypogaea. The sequence goes on from NC_092041.1 coordinate 84,130,797, forward strand.
ACCCGAGGTTCAATACTTTGGTTTATAAATTTAGGGGTTTGTACATGTGACAACCAAATTTTTTTATTGGGAGGATTGTTTGTTGGTTTAGAACTATACTTGCAACGAAGATTTCATTCAATTGAGAAAATTCTATACCATCAAAGAAATCACTCGTCAGTAGAGTCGGATTGGGTACCTGCAGGTAGGATGCATGTTGTCACCCCTAAATGTAGTTGATCCCACCTATTTGGATAATGGTAGTTGTTGTTAGTAGATTGTGTTCTGTTGATTGAAATTTGGTTAGTAATCATGGTTTGTTTTGCTTCAATTTGATAAATTTAAGATTTATAACAAATAATCTTGAACAAAGATATCAAACTCTAGAGTTCATTTGAAGTCATGAAGCGTAGATAAAATTGAATTGTGAAATATAACTTGCAAATTCAATTTAGGGACTTCATAAACTCGAGAGTTCAATATCTTTGATGGAGATATGAAAAAGTCTACTTATCTTAATGTCTGGTTAGTTCGTTAAGATTTGAATTGAGAGTTTAGCATGGAATGAGTGATGAATTAGGTGTAAGTAGATTAGGTCTTGTTCTTATTCTATATCTTATGATATAAATCATTATACTTTAATAGAAAAAAGAGATTGGCTGAGATCAAGGAAGCAGCTAAAGTTTTGAGGTTTGGATTTGTGGTTCCCATTTCAGGATCTAGTTTCTTTCTAGAGGTTTCACAGGCTCCCTCTAATGTTTGGATAGTTGTCATTGTTTACAAAGATATGTATGCTACATGACATTTCTATTTCTATGTTCAAATTCTAGAAAATGTTTCTAAACACCACACGTCCCCATATAATATCTATAAATTATTTGGGTGATCCAAATTTGTTTAATCTTATTGTTATGCTTTTTGTGCTGATTGCTGAAATCTATTATACTTTTATTTTTTTATAGCATTACTAAATGTGAGATTTTGATGCAATTTATTGAAGAACTGGTCACGTCCTGCAACAAAATTTGTCAAGATAAATATCAACTGACTACATTTCTAACTATCCAGATCGAAATCTTTCCACTGTATTGGTATACAACAATGGAGCAATCAAGAAAAATTATGTTGGCTTGCATAGTTTTGGACGAGGATGCACTCCTGAAGGAATTTGATTGATTTTATCTCATGATGTCTTTTGTAAAATTTGTTTGTTTAAATTTCAGAAATATTTAAATTTTTTGATTGATTTTATCTTATAATGTCTTTTGTAAAATTTGTTAGTTTAAATTTCAGAAATATTTAAATTTTAGAAACGTGATATTGAATGCATATTTATTTTCTTTCTCCTTTCTTTTTTAGTTGAAACTCGTATATATTATTGTGCTTTTGTTGTAATTCTTTATTTTTTATAGCATTTTCGTTCTGGCACATAACCTTGTCTATGCTACTGTAACTTGTTATTTGTCTTGCATTTAAAAATTATATCAGGCTCCAAAAGTTTCTTTAAAAAACCCATTAGTAGTGTTAGTGTCTCCAACCACAAATTTGTGAGATATCCAATGCCTTGTGTGTTCAGATAACAAGACTAAAGTATGCCAGAAAAACATAGCACATGTGGTGATGATATTGATGGAAAAAAATGTCGATAAATATTTTCACAAAAATAATTACGTTGTAAGTATATATCTAAACTAACAAATTATCCTCAATCAAATTTAATTTGTTTGTCACAATGCAAACCCAATAAAAATAAACCAAAGTATTTAAATCTCGAGTCGTCTCTTAAGAAATTATAGGGAAGTCTTTTACTACTGGTTATGGAAAAATATCTTTTTGGATTTTTTGAAATAAGGAACAAGAAAGTAAAATGGCAAGAAGATAAATTAATAATTAAATAAGCTCTTAGCAAGAAAAGAAAATTAGAAGTCCTATCCTAATTATCATTATCAATTGTGATGGTAGTTGCCTTTTACTTTCACTTAGTTAACCTCTAACAATGAAGGTAAGTCAAGTGAGTGAATCAACTTGAGTCCACAAGTCCTAGTCAACTCCTAAGGAAAGACTAGAGTTACTGGCATACAAATCAATTAGCAATTATCAATTACCAACCAACAAAAGACCTTTGATAACTCAAGAGTCTCCAAATTACTCAATCCAAGTTAAGAACACCAAAAATCTAATTTAAAACGCAACCAAATATTTTATCAAACACTTGGAAGGCGCAAAATAAAAACGTATAAAATTAACAAGGAATATTAAATCTAAGCAACCAATTGCAAACATCAATGACTAAAATAAAAATAGAGGAATTAACAAAATAAAAATAAAGGAACATAAATTACACTAATGAAAATTGAGAGTAACATATGAACTCATAAACTAAATTAGCAAGATGAAGGAATCAACGAGAGGAGTAGATAAATTAAAGTAATAGAACAATTAAAGTAGAAGAAACCTAAATTGAAGTAAGGTTGAATTCTGAAATTGACAAGAAATAAACCTAAACTAAGAGAAATCCTAAAACCTAGAGAGAGAGAGAGAGAGAGAGAGAGAGAGAGAGAGAGACTTCTCTAGAAAACTACATTTAAAACCTAAAATTATGTGAATGAGAAGTGAATGATCGATTCCCCCACTATGCTGCCTCTAATATGTGTTTTCGGGTTTGGAACTGGGCCAAAAACAGCCCAAAAATCGCCCCAGCGATTTTTGATTCGTCCAATATATGGCTCCGTCACGCATACGCGTCGTCCACGCGTACGCGTCACTTGTCTGCCGCACTATCCACGCGTACGCATTTCCTAACAGCAAGGCAACTATAGCAAATTTCATATCATTTCGAAGCCCCGGATGTTAGCTTTCTAACGCAACTGGAACCACCTTATTTGGACCTCTGTAACTCAAGTTATGATCGATTTAATACGAAGAGTTCAGGCTTGACAGCTTTGCAATTCCTTCAATTTCTTGTATTCCTTCCACTTTTGCATGCTTCCTTCAAGTTGTGGCTATAAACTAGGGTTTGAACTTAAACCCTTTAATTAAATTAAGTGACCAAGGAGTTGGCAGTTAATTGAGTTAGAGGAGGATTCAATTACCAAGGAATTGGAATCTAATCACTTAAAGTTGCTATGGATTAAATCCTTGCATAATCAAAGTGGTTAATAAGAATTATTAATCCAGAAAAGTAAATATCTTCAAAGCTTTAACTATTTTCTCATATAATTTTTACAACTAATTTACTATTTGCATTCTAAATTTTTCTGACTATTGTTTAATGCAATTTAAACTCTTAAACACCCCCTTTTTGTTTGTCTGACTAAGTAAATCACTCAACCATTATTGCTTGATCTATCAATCCTCGTGTGATCGACCATCACTCACTTGAGGTATTACTTGGTACAACGCGGTGCACTTGCTGGTTTGTTTGTGGTTTTCAAAATCCGCACCATTGGGCACATGTTCTGGCGCTGGCTCCCCTATGCTAGTGCTAGACTTGGCCTCTTGAAGCCTGACTAACGAACATATTTCTGCCAATGAAGAATTTTATAAGAATAATCACATTGTAAGTATAGTTTCTAAACCAACAGAGAATCTTTTCGTACAAAAGTTTTGGTTGTCACCAGTAACAAACCCCTAATAAAATTGATAATCGAAGTATTCAAACCTCGGGTCATCTTCTCAAGGAATTGCAGGGAGGTGTTCTTATTATTGGTTATGGAAAAAGTATAATTTTTGGGGTTTTTAAATAGGTTGAACAAGAAAAGTAAATTGCAAGAAATTAAATTAATAACTAATAAATCTCTTGGCAAGGTATAGAATTGGAAGTCCTATCCTAGTTATCCTTATCAATTGTGATGAGAATTGGCTTTTGCTCCCACTTGGTCAACCTCTAACTATGAAGGTATGTTAAGTGGATAAATTAATTTGATTCCTCAAGTCCTAGTCAATTCCTAAGAAAAGACTAGAGTTAGGAAAATTCAAATCAATCAGCAAAGAATTCCAATTTTCAATCATCAGCTGAGTTTGATAGCTCAAGAGTCTCTAATTACTCAACCAAAGCTAAGAGTGTAAAAAGATAAATTAAAATCATAAATATCTGAAATACCTCAAATTGCATTGACAAAAAAAATCAAATCTAACATGGAAAAGTTCATAAATTAAATTAGAAAAATAAATAAAAGGAACATTGAACTTGGAAATTGAGAAGTAGAAATCCTAATCCTAAAAGAAATCCTAAATCCTAAAACCTAAGAGAGAGGAGAGAGCCTCTCTTTCTAAAAACTACATCAAAACCTAAAATTATGAATAATGAATGTTGCATCTGTTTTGAGTCTCTGCATGTTCCCGAGCTTTATTCTGTGTTTCTGGGCCAAAAATTGGGTCTAAACGCGGCCCAAAATTGCCCCCAATGTTTCTTGAATTTTTTGTAGATCGCGCATGTCACGCGTACGCGTTGTTTGATGATTTTCCTCTCCACGCGTGCGTGTCAGGCACGCGCTCACGTCATTGCGCGAACTCCAATCCACGCATACGCGTCAGGCATGTGTACACGTCGCTGTGATTTTCTCTATTTCGCGCGGTCGCGTGAGCCATGTGTCCGCGTCGGTGTTCGCTGGTCATCTCCTTGGTTTCTTGTGTTCCTTCCATTTTTGCAAGCTTCCTCTTAATTCTCTAAGTCATTTCTGCCCTATGAAGTCTGAAACACTTAACACACGGATCACGGCATCGAATGGTATAAAAGAGAATTAAAATATATAATAAAAGGATCTCTAGGAATCAAGTTTTCAACTATAGAACAATTTTGGGAAGAAATTGTAATATCATGCTAATCACATGAATAAGTGGGCAATAATTTAATAAAAACCACTCAATTAAACACAATATAAACCATAAAATAGTGGTTTATCAACCTCCCCACACTTAAACATTAGCATGTCCTCATGCTTAGCTTAAGGAAATAAAACAAATGAGTAGGGAAAAGCAAGACTCATGCAATGCAACCTATGAATGTGAATGCAACTACATGCTAAGATGTTTCTATCTACTTGGTTAAAAACAAACAAGTTCTCCAAGACAAATACAAACCAAATTCCACTAATTCAAATTGTACAATAAAAAGCAAGTAAACTTATAAGAAGATAGCTCATGAAAGCAGGGAACATAGAATCAAGCACTGAACCCTTACTGGTAGTGTATATCACTCTAACTCTCAAGTGTCTAGGGTCAATCACTCTACTCTTCTCTAATCATGCTTTCTAAACTTTGTTCTTCGTCTAACCAATCAACAAATATTTAGTATACCAATGCAAACATCATGAGGTCTTTTTAGGGTTGTAATGGGGCTAAGGTAAGGGTGAGGATATATATATGGCCAAGTGAGCTATAATAGGAATCTTTGACTAACCTAAGCTTTCACCTAACATACACACACACTCTATGTAATTCTAAAAATCACACCTAGCTACCCATATATAATTTCCACTTTTGTATAATTCCCATACTCATGTACCAAATTTTTTTGATATTTCTTTACTTTTATCACATGTGCATTGATCTTTATTAAAGCTTAACATTGGGGTAATTTTATCCCTTTATTCACTTACTTATTTATTGAATATTATTTTTGAAACATAACTTATCAATGCACATGGATTTTTAATTTTTCTGATTTTACATGAGTATGTTCCAAATTCCCAATATTAAAATAAATTAGAAACATGATACATTCCCTTATTAACCCATGTTCCCACAGTTTTCCCACACTTAGTTGATGCATAATCTCTATCTTAAGCTAACCAAAGATTCAATTTGGGGTAATTAATTATTTTTCTGCTTAAGGCTAGTGATGTGGTTATAGAACAAAAGGGGATTAAAAAGCTCAAGGTGGCTAACAAGGGTGACATAAAAGGGTAGGCTTATTTGGGATAAGTGAGTTAATAATCAAATATGGCCTCAATCATATGCAAGCATGTAAATATACTAAACAATGGATATATAGACTGGAACAAAATACAGATTGCAATCATAGAGAAGAAAAACACACAAGAATGAAATATTATGGTTAAATAATGTAACCATATAAATAAGCTCAAAATCTCACGGGTTGTGTGTTCTTTGGCTCAAAAAATTATGTTCCAAATACAACTTTCGACAAGTTTAACACAAAAATTTTGATTTTAAATTAGTGAAATTTTTCAAAAATAGGGTCTTAAAAAGAAACTTATTATTTTTCTACCAAGTAGTACTTAAATGCAAACAATCAACTATACATGCAATCTATTATGCAATGCAACAATGAACTAATAAAGAAAATAAGACATTGGTGTTGGAAAGAGAATAACTAACCCATGGAAATCGGTATCGACCTCCCCACACTTAAAGATTGCACCATCCTCGGTGCATGCTGAGATGTGCAGGTGGACGGGCTACTACAACTGATGCTGTTCTCTAAAGATTGTGCAGATGGACTTGTCTGTCGCCCCATGTAAGAGTTTTTTGTTTTTCTTTCTCGGTGGCCATCTTGAAAGAAGAAGAAAAAGAAGAAAAGTAACCCAAAAATAAAGATAGGAAAAAATAAAATATGGTTATGTTAATGCCAAATAATGAGGGTCTTAAGTACATGGTAGCTACAACATGCAATTGAGAAAACAGTGGAAGCAAATGGCAAATCAATGTTGCAAAAATTTGCAACAATGGGGAAGAGAATGTGGGTAATGAAAGACAATATAGATTCATGTCAATGCAAAAGAAGTACAAGTATCATAAAAGATTAGCAGTGACTTAAATAATATTACCTTAATCAGAATAAAACAAGTCATGAAGCACCAGAATAATGCAAGAAAAGATGCAACAGTTGAATAGGAAAATATAACACCAATGGAAAAATAATAAATTTAGAAAAAAATATAAACATGAAAAAATTTAAAATGCAGTGAATAAAAATATGCAAACAAATTAAGTAAAATAGAATGAAAGATAATAAGTAAGTAAGAAAAGAGGAAGGAAAAATTAGGATTGGGAAAGAAAAGATAGGAATTCTAGCGCTGATATGGATAAACTGTGCGTCACATGCGACACGGACGCGTGGGTCACGCGTTCGCGTGAGTTGCGATATTTTTAAGTGATGTGGACGCGTCGGTCATGCGGACGCATGACTTGATTTGCGCTAGTGGCGCGAGAGCATCCTCGCGTTCGCACAACTTTCTGTTTCGTTTGCACGTTGCAAAATTTAAAGTGACTCGCACGCGTGGATGGCAATTTTTTGAAAAATGACGCGGACGCGAGGGGCACGCGTTCGTGTGGTACGGCTTGTGCTTCTAGCATGGTGCCAGTCCCATTCCAGCCTAACATTCTGCCATACACCCCTTTTTACGTCGATTTTTTTTGGGGGCACGCGTTCGCGTGGGTGACGCGGACGCGTGGGAAGCCATTTTTCCACATGACGCGGACGCGTCAGCAACGCGGTTGCGTGGGCATATTTGTGCCAAAGGCATGCCTCCAGCCACGCTTTCGCGTGACATTCTGTTCAATTCTATTTTCTTCAGAACGCACCTATGACGTGGACGCGTCAGCGACGCTTACGCGTCGCATGCCTTTTATATATATATATATATGCAACATGCAGATGCAAAATGCTGGTGAATATACAGAAATTATGAATGAACACTAATAAAAATAAAATAAAATAAAACGAAGAATAAAACAAAATAAAATAAAACGAAGACTGAAAAAGAACGATCATACCATGGTGGGTTGTCTCCCACCTAGCACTTTTAGTTAAAGTCCTTAAGTTGGACATTTAGTGAGCTCCTTGTCATGGTGGCTTGTGCTTGAACTCATCCTAAAACGGCCACCAATGCTTGGATTTCCAATAATCTTCATTATTCTCAAGTGAATTTTCCAAGCCTTGAGGGAGTTCTTCACAAGTCTTGAGCTCCCAAAGTGGATCCTCATGTATGCCTAGATCTCAAATCCTGTTTCTGCACCCGTCTTCAAGTGGAACATGATGATTCCATCTGGGTGGTAAGCAATCTGAATTCTCTACGGAGTACCAAACTCTTCTTCTAGATCTAACCAAATTATCATCAGTTGAGCCCTTACATCTAGCCCTTGAAATATCAACTTTGATGAGCCTTGATTTGCAACTCCAATCACTAAACAGTCTCCTCTTACGCTTTATGCCACAAAGCTTCCTGAGTTGGCCGCCCATTTCAAGAATACCATACTCAAGTGGGATAGAAAGATGAACAGAGATACATTTTACCCACTCAAGTGAAGGAGTAGACGGCAACCTAGGTGGAGAAGTTTCCAACATTCTTGACAAAGCGTACTCAACTCCCGTCCACCCTTTTCTAAGAATTTCCGCTTCCACATCATTCTCAGACTCAATCAGATAAGAGTCTTCATATTCAAGAAGTTCAATTGCAGATGTAGTTTTATTATTGGGAGGACTTGATGCATGATCCTCATCACCAATGGAACTTGCTTCTTGATTTATCCCATCCAAGTCTTCATAGGGAACATGCCATGGAGGGTGTGCACTAGCCTCCTTGACATCAATCTCAATCTTCTTAGAGGAATACTCTATAATTCTGGATTCCCATGGAGGTTCAGCGTCTCCTAAGTCTTCAACCACTTCTTCTTCTTCAACTATTATGGCTTCCTCCACTTGTTCCAATACAAAGCCATGTTCCTCATTATCCACTGGAGTTTCTAGTGTCTCCTTCATGCTACGCTCTTCTATTGATTCTCCACATGTAACCATGGGAGTATTTTGAGTGCTCATATGTTGGGAAGCTAATTGATTTACTATCTCGGTTAGGGCAGTCGCGAATTCTAGTACATCCCTTTTCATCTTCGCTTGCCCTTGAAGAAGACCACGAAGGATGTCATCCATTGGAGATTGGGGTGGATATGAGGGTTCATTACTTAGGAGGAAGGGTTCATGATAAGAGGGAGGTTCCTCATGATAAGGATGTGGTGGTTCATCACTCTCCATCTTTTCCACTTGTTGCACCACACACTTCAGTTCCTTGTTCTCAAATTGAGATTCTTTAGCCATGAGAGCTTCGGGTTCCATTCAACTTACCGCTCGGTCCAATTAACAAAGGGTTGCTCTAAATTGATCCACTGTTTCCTTGAGACGATCCCTTGACTCTTGTTCTGCTTGGATATCATAAGTAGGACCGTAAGGCTCTTGGATTGATGGATATGGATGCAGTGTATATGGAGGTGGTGGTTCATGGGAGTAATTGGGTTGAAATTGGGATGGATCTATATATGGTTCATATGGCTCATAGGGTGGTTGATATGGTGGATAAGGGTTAGGATCAGATGAGGGTGTTTGGTAGTAGGGGACTTGTGAGTATAGTGGTTCAAAGGTGTGTTGGGGAGGTGATTCATAAGCATATGGTGGGGCTTGCTGGTAATTACAAGGGGGTCCACCATATTCATCATCTTGGTACACTCCCTGGAATGGCTCTTGACCATAGTAATTTGGTGGAGGTTGATTATCACGAAGAGTTCTACCACAACTATTGTCTTAGCATGCATTGTAGAATGGTCGTTGTCCATGGTATCTTGGAAGGTGTTGTTGCTGAAAGGGTTGATTAAATCCTCGTGGCTCCATCCATCTCTGATTTTTTTGACCTTGATGCATGTTCTTGTTATAGCTTCCATTCCTTTCAACAACATTAGAACCAAACTCAAAGCGATGGGGGTGAGAACTCATAGTAGCTAATAAAAATTAAAAACAAAAATAAAAACAAATAAACAAGAAAAATAAAATATTTACAATAACCAATAATAAGGCACACGTTTGCAATTTCCCGGCAACGGCGCCATTTTGACGAGCGGATTTCTGCCAGTGAAGAATTTCATAAGAATAATCACGTTGTAAGTATAGTTTCTAAACCAACAGAGAATCCTTTCGTACAAAAGTTTTGGTTGTCACAAGTAACAAACCCCTAATAAAATTGATAACCGAAGTATTAAAACCTCGGGTCGTCTTCTTAAGGAATTGCAGAGAGGTGTTCTTATTATTGGTTATGGAAAAAGTATCTTTTTGGGGTTTTTAAAGCTCTTGGCAAGGTATGAGAATTGGAAGTCCTATCCTAGTTATCCTTATCAATTGTGATGAGAATTGGCTTTTGCTCCCACTTGGTCAACATCTAACTATGAAGGTATGTTAAGTGGATAAATCAATTTGATTCCTCAAGTCCTAGTCAATTCATAAGAAAAGACTAGAGTTAGGGGAATTCAAATCAATCAGCAAAGAATTCCAATTTTCAATCATCAGCTGAGTTTGATAACTCAAGAGTCTCTAATTACTCAACCAAAGCTAATAGTGTAAAAAGTTAAATTAAAATCATAAATATCTGAAATACCTCAAATTGCATTGACAAAGGAAATCAAATCTAACATGGAAAAGTTCATAAATTAAATTGAGAAAATAAATAAAAGGAACATTGAACCTAGAAATTGAGGAGTAAAAATCCTAATCCTAAAAGAAATCCTAAATCCTAAAACCTAAGAGAGAGTAGAGAACCTCTCTCTCTAAAAACTACATCTAAATCTAAAATTATGAATAATGAATGTTATATCTGTTTTGAGTCTCTGCATGTTCCCTAACTTTATTCTGTGTTTCTGGGCCGAAAACTGGGTCAAAACGTGGCCCGAAATCGTCCCCAGTGTTTCCTGAATTTTCTGCAGATCGCGCATGTCACGCGTACGCGTCAGTCACGCGTACACGTCGTTTGACGATTTTCCTCTCCACTCGTGCGCGTCAGGCATGCGCTCGCGTCATTGCGCGAACTCCAATCCACGCGTACGTGTCGCTGTGATTTTCTCTATTTCGTGCGGTCGCGTGAGCCATGCGTCCGCTTCGGTGTTCGCTGGTCATCTCCTTGGTTTCTTGTGTTCCTTCCATTTTTGCAAGCTTCCTCTCTATTCTCTAAGTCATTCCTGCCTTATGAAGCCTGAAACACTTAACACACGGATCATGGCATCGAATGGTATAAAGGAGAATTAAAATATACAATAAAAGGATCTCTAGGAAGCAAGTTTTCAACCATAGAACAACTTTGGGAAGGAATTGTAATATCATGCTAATCACATGAATAAATGGACAAGAATTTGATAAAAATCACTCAATTAAACACAATATAAACCATAAAATAGTGGTTTATCACTGACGCCAACTTTGTGTTTCTTCCCTAGAATGTACTTGTGTTTTCTTGTTCTTTTATCGTGATTACTTGAAAATAAATTCTGAAAACACAATTATTCTAAAACAACTCCAAACATATAATTAGTCATAAAAACTTCACTTAAAAACATAAGAACTTTAATTCAAACCTAAGAAAACTATTCAAAAAGAAGCCTAAAAACAACTAAAGATGCTTAGGCATCAATGATGTGAAGTACGACTCCTTTGTAATTGATATTGATGAAAATTCACAAGTTTTGTTTTATTATTGTCATCATTTTTCTGATGAGAGAACCCATGAATTGTTGGCCAAGCTTGGAGATGTTGTCACTAGTTCAAGAGGATCGAACCGGGATCCTCAATCTGTAGCAATTCCAGGAGTTTCTAGTTCAATGTCTGTTATTGCCTCTTTATCTGTACCTGTATTTGGTGATAATCGTTCTTTTGTTAAGCTTGCGATTACGATTACAAATATTCCTAGGATGATACCGGCTTCAAGGGAGGGTGGAGAACCATATTCTGTGGAAGATGTACTGCGGGATGACGATAATGTGGAGCTTGCCATGATTGATGATGATAGTGATGATGATATAGGGAGAAGTGTTCCAGTTGGTCACGGTGGACTGGTTGACCATCGAGTTATGAAACTCAGCAATATTTACTACACTTTTCAAATTTAAACCTGGCATCCATGATACATCAGCTCCAACAGGGTTCCAAGTTAGTCAATGGTTTTAGAGCAAAGAATAAGTTATTTTAAGTGTCAAGACTTATAGCATCTATCGTGGGGTTGAGTATATATCGTTGGAGTCTAATCACGTCAAGTACCATGAAAAGTGTAAGAAATTTTAAAAAGGTTGCAGATGCTTGATTCAGATCACTCTTTACCAGCGAAAGGATATTTGGGAGGTCAGAAGGTATAATGAACTTCATACATATCTGGCCATAAATATTTCTAGTGACTACAGAAAGCTTGATTATCATGTCATATATGCATTCATCTTTCTTATGCTCAGAGCTAATGCTGCGATGTCGATTAAATTTAAGGTACTACAGAATGTCACTAAGCTAAATTTTGGTTTTAGACTGAGTTATAGGAAGATGTGGTTGGCTAAGCAGAAGGCAGTTGTGCATATTTATGGGAATTTGAAAGAGTCACGCAATGAGTTGCCAAGATGGGTTCTTGGTGTGCAAACAACAATGTTAGATAGTATTGTAGTGCTGAAGACAAGTCTGGTGTGAGTTAGAGGTCAAATTGACAAGTCATCAGCTTATTTTTACCAGCTTTTTTGAATATTCTCACTATGCATCGAGGCATTTAGACATTGCAAATTGCTGGTTAGTATTGATAGGGTCCACTTGTACAACAAATATGGGGTACCTTGATGGTCACGATTGAACAAGACAGAAATTCTAATATTATCCTTATTGCTTTCGCACTTGTTGAGGGTGAACATGAGGAGTCATGGCCATTATTTTTATCTCACCTTCGGTAGTACGTCATGCCTCAGCCACATATTCTAGTTATATCAGATAGACACAATGAAATTAAGGCTGCTTTAGAGGCTCTTGATGGTGGATGGCTACCGCCTAGTACTATCATCATCGAGCCACCTCCACCCATGATCACCCACTCGTGTACCAACGCGACATCGCCGTTCCAGACAATGCCTGTTTGGGACATCAGGTACATGCTCCGTGGGAAGTTCCTGCCTGGATCCATCTGTGACACCTCTACCGGAATTGCAACTGCTCTGGTCACCGAGGAATAGCTCCGGTGACAAGAACCTTCACCCATGCTCATACCACCACTCCAGGTATAACTGTGAAGGGCCTGGATTCGGGACGACATCAAACCAAAGTCCATGCTAAACTCTGTTAGCCCAATGGAGGTGCCAATACTACAAATTACTAGGAAACCAATTATCACTGCCTCTGCCATCCTTCAATATTAAGAAATCTATATTGAGTTCTACATGAGGTCAATGCTATACTCCCCTAAGCGGTGGTAGCGTTTTATCCTCTTGATTGCTATTCTATGACAGCAAAATATATCAATGTCGTTACCGCCCCTCCACAACATTGTATGTTGTGGCTCTAGCACATCAAGATGCATGATCTGAACAACTTCGGTTGCATTATAAGGTATCCATGTGAAGTGCAAATAGGAAATCATTTTAAAGTTTAGAAGTTAAAAATAAATGCTTTAAAGAAAAATACTCTATAAATAAAACATGCAGATAATGAAACTACAGTAATACTTACATCTCCCTCCTGTAATAAGTCTACCCTCAGCCTCTATTGCGTCACTTTGGGTCCCTTTCTCACTCAAGGTTGGCTGATATCTCGACCACCTACCATCCAATACATTAGGTCAATAATGTCAATGTATAGAATGACTAATAATCGACATAACACACTTAAGAAATATAAGTACCTCAACACCAATGGGCAATGAAATGTGTCAAACCTATCAAGCCTGAAAGCAAGAAAACGCTAAAAATCCATGACTGAAATAGCTGTAATATAATAGCCAACTTAATAACGTTCTTATTGACAACACAGCACATACATTGATATAACCATGCAAGAGCGACGAACCCATAATTGTATTTTCTCAAGTCCTACAGCCTAGCCACATAAGGTAGCCACCAAATGTAAAGACGTGTCCTAGACTTGTCACAAAAAAGCTAAGTCGATAATAACATCATAATATAGGCCCTCGCCTATCTCTTGACACTCTCATCATCTGCATCTGAAGGAATCTCATTGGATGTCTCTTGGAACTATGAACACTTCACTGTGAACTTGTTAATGCAGTCTGCAGGAGGTAACACATTGAGTAGCTCCCAAACCAAGTCCAAGTGAGTCGGCTGCCCTCAACAAACCTCTCTAAGTTTGTCAGGCATCCACTTAAGTAGTCACCATCGATCAGAAGGTCTAGCTGGTATGCCACATCTTGTAACATAATGGTGCACTTTCCGAATGGCATGTGAAACATATGCGTCTCAAGACGGCATCGCTCCACAAAATCACTAACTAGCAGCTCATCCAACCTAAACCAGTGGTCACTCAGCCTGCCAAGATGATATAGTCTGGCATTCTTCAAGTATGGTATGATCCGGTCGTCTAAGGACATACCATACTGCCTCCTGATGCTAGTAATATATTTGGTCAGCTACATAATGGTAAAAATAATTTTACTCAAAATCCATAATAAACTTTTCATAATTAACAAAAAATTATATTAAATAATTTTAGAAATAACAAATACAAAAAAATTATATTAATAATAGCCAAAAACATAATCTCATAATTTATTAAATACCTCTTTAAAAAATGATGACAATCTTATCCTAAAATATTAAATTTCAGTCATACATATATGCAATTTAATCATAGTGTTTTTACAGTGCTTGTTACTATAACCTTATCCATACAAATCAAATCGCCATAAAATCTACATTCACCTATCACGAACATTTATAATTTAAAAAAATCTAATTTCAAACAATTCTAAATTATTACTATCATTGACATTTCTAATTTATAAATTCAAATATAAAATTTAAATCACTATTCTAACTAATAGTTATAATCTAATATTTCTAAGTTATAAAAAATTGCTAACATTTCTAATCTAACATAAAGACAAAAAATTTCATGTACTCACCTCTTCATCGATATTACTAACAATATGGACAATTTTATACAATCGATACATATGATTCGGGTTGTCCTCCATTGCCACGGTTTTAAATTTTGTCACTTTGTGCCTTCAAAAATTTTTCTGGCATTTTTAGGGGAGGGGGATTGTGAGTGAATGTAAATCATATGAAGCCAATTCAAACCCTTATATAGAGAGTCCACCAGTAAATCGAATCAAATCATTTTGATTTATATAAAGTGGCGCCTCTAGCAAATCAAATCTAGATAATTTAATTTACCCTTCGTACTGTGCACTACTATAATTCAAATCTAGTTTATTTGATTTAGTTGTTGGATCAGTTCGATTTATTATGTCGTATGCTAATTCAATTTTAGTTGATTTGATTTACATGTAAATAATATAAATTGGGTCAAATTAATTCGATTTATATAAAAGTATTTAGGACAAGGTGTGCAATCTATTTGTATTTAGGACATCTGTATAATTTTTAATCCCAAACTATTTATTCATGTGAATTATCCTATTTAAACTTATAAAATTCTTAAATTAATGATTTAATATAATTTAATAAAAATAAACGTAATCGTATTATTATTTTTGTATAATTAATTATGTTTATTTGATTTTAAAAAAATAATTATTTAAAACCGTTAATTTTAAACTGAAAATTAAATGTATATTATTTAAAAATAAAAAATTAACCCTAAAAATTTTAGATAATACAAGAATATATTCTTTTAATTTAAAATTAATGATTTCAAACAGTTGTTTTTCTAAAATATAACAAATATAATTAATTATACAAGAAGAATAATATGGGTATAATTAAATAATTAATATAAAAATTTTATAATTTGAAATTTAAAATTATTTGAATAAAATTAAATTAATTGAAAAAACAAAAATATACTAATACGATCTAAAACGTACTAAATTATATTAAATTTGGCCACAAAATACACAATTCACTTAATCATTGGACAAACTGCATAATTGAGGAGTAGTTCGTCTACTCACTAGACAAACGACATCCATTATAAAAAAAAATACATCTTGCTAAATAATGCTCTTTTATTTTTATTTTTTCAGAATGAATGATTCTTTTATTTAGGTTTAATTATTCTGTTAGTTCTTATAGTTTTATGAAATTTTTAATTAGGTCATGTACTTTTTTTTTAATTAAATTTTTTTTAATTGGATCTCTATATTTTTTTCTTTTATTTGAATTCTTGAATTAATTTTTTTTTAGTTAAGTCCCTATAAAATTAAGTTAATTACTGTCAAAAGAGATCTAATTAAAAAAAAAATTGATGCAAAAATCTAATTAAAAAAAATATAAATACTTAATTAAAATTTTCACAAAATTATAGAACCAATAGAATAATTAAACATTTCATTTATAATAAAAAAAATCCACTAACTCTAACTACGAGCTTCAATTCCTCTTTTTCTTCTTTTAACTAACTCTGCCAAAACAGCTTGCCTAACTAACTCCTTTCACTTAAGCTCACTGATCCTAGAAAATAACTTAACTATTCTTATTGGCTTAAGTCATAATTATTATCTTAATCCAACTTTGCATATTATTTTTTCTTTTTTTTTTATATTTATATGTAAATTGTTACAAATGTTGAAATATTACAATTTGTTTGTAATTAATACCCAAATATTACGTTACATTTTTTTTTCAAAAGAAATTGATACTGTTTATTTATGTTTTCTCTTTTTTTAACTATCTTCTTTAGTTTGATATACTAAAAATTAATTTATTGTGAATCAAAATTTTATTTAAAAATTTATTATTAATTAATAAATTATTATATGGACAAAATACAATTTAAACTTTGACACTTATTTATTAAAATGGATCATGAATAAAGTATGTTTTCAACCAAGTAAGTGGTAATATCTACTATCTAGCAAGCAGCATTTAGCAATTCATAGTAAGGGTACGCTATTATTGATAGTATATTCAAGATCAAAGATGGTGTGCTGTTATGTACTTGATGGTACAATGTAGCGTTGAGTCATCTGTCTTTGTAGATATCTATCTACCCATGCAGAAGCACATGCATGATGCATCTCATCCCTCCATTCACACATACATACACATTACACAACAAACGTGGATCACTATCACTGAACTCATCACCTGCCAGCTATCCATGATGCATCTCATCCCTCGCCGTCCAAATTCACTCATAAATCATAATCACCATATCAATCAATTCGGGTCAACGGACGGTGCTGCTTCATTCATTAACATATCAACATTATTATCACAAACATAAGATACATATTCGGATTTTTTTATTTATAATTTTTAAATTCTTTGCGAACTTTAAATCTAAAACACATCATATATATACATTGCTTTCGAAATGTAAAAAAAATTAAACATAGTGATCTCGAATGCACCCAAGATCTGATCTTTTCATTAAATTAAACATATCTTTAATATACAATATTTAAGATATGTAAAGTATTGACATCATACACCTTCTCTTAAAAACAGTTTACACGTCTCGATTTTGTATCAAAGTTATATAAATTATTACAGGGTGTAAGATTTTAAAAATTTACATGTAAATCGCTATGACGTATTATAGTTTATGTGAAAAAATTATTGAGTTAAAATCATTGTATGCAATCGCAATGTATGAACAAAAATATGTGCCAAAATTGTTACTTGCTATCGCAGTTTATGGTGAAGAGTGTGTATGCATAAACCACAAGTGAATATCACAATTTATCTTGGAGTAGCATCGCAATTGCTGGCTATAGATTATTCATTTTGGATGTTTTCAAAATTTGATTTTAGAGAGTTTTCAGAGAGAATGGCAAGTATCACATACGGGTGGGCTCATAAAAGAAGAAGATAGTGTCTATCGACTAGATGGTGTTGTCAATGTTGTTAGAAACATCAATAAAGAGGTTAATACAGAAATTTAGTCTTTGTTAGATTAAAAAAGAGTTGTACCATTGTTAATTAGAGGTAGATTGATAATGATAGTCATAAGATTGATGATAGTGTGTTATTGTTTGTTAGATATGCTTAGTTTTATTGTCTATTAGTTTTGATTCATACAATTTGAAGCAGAATATAATGAAGTTATTGATATTGTATTGGATATTTTAGGGAAGATTAGATGTCATTCACCAATTTAATTTATAAAAATCAAAATTTATTAGTTGATTATTGTTGTTAGAATTGTCATTAAAATTTGATGATTAGGATTAACTTTTTATTTTGTGATTGAGTCAAGTAGGTATATTTATAGTGTTAGGAGGTAATAGAATATATATTTACAAGATTGGATATCCCATACTTGAAGCATTTATATTGTGAAATCTTTGACCCCAAAAACATACTCAAAATTCGATTGTTGCGCCATCCTATCAAAGTTTAACGTAAAACGATGTGGTGAATATTATTGTGTGCTGGAATTTAATTGACCCTTCTATGTAACTAGATTGTTCTTTGTGTCTTCATCAGTTCCCTACCTATCTCGACATTCGAATTATCCTATCTCATTGCAATTTCAACCCAATCCAATTCTCTGTGCTTCGCACCATCAGAAATAATGTGAAGAGAACTAGCGATCCTACCCGCCAGTTCTTCGAACAAACGATTATCTCCTATAAGAAAGGCATCTCAACATTGTAGTTTGAATCAACCGCAAAAGATGAATATGCAACCAATGCCAGGGCCGGTGCAACTACAGACATCGAACCCAAAGCTCTCCAAACCAGATTGTGAATTCGAAGTTGATCTCCCAAGACAAGTCATAACATCCTCAAGCTTTGCATACAACTTATGTATTCTCACCTCTAGAAAATTTCCCCAACATAAAGCAGAACTGGAATATCTTCATCGGATCCTAACACAAGCGTATCGTATTTCACAGAGGGTGACACTATGACAATCGAAATTTTGTATAATAGTTTCACCACCTGCTTGAATTCACACACCGTACCCCAAATTTCTGTAATCTGTTGGTTCAAACATCCACGTAACTATTTGATGAAGGGATAAAAATATTCAAAGGTTCTTTGTCAGTAAACTTTACACCCTCACTTTTGTTTTTCTAAATCTTCCCTTCATAGTACACAAAAACCAAAAAATTATCTTCAATAGACATTGTATTTGATGACTCTATATCACAATCATGTTCAATCAATATTTATAGAACAATTTTCTTTCATAAGCTACTACACCCAATGACGGATTTAATTTTGTGCTAATACCGCGAGATCTAATCAAGATTTACATGTTGATTTCGCTTGTCCATTAACCGATATATGCGGTAGCAATTTATGCTTTGATTCATTCTTCACATAAATCGCAAGACCCACTAGTGATTTATGTGCAATTTTACAAAATTCTATGTCCTATAGCAGTTTATATAAAATAGAATTAGGATGTGAAAGTAACTATTTCTCCATTTGTTGTATTTGAGTAATATTGAGTTTTGTTTTATTTAATTGGTGCAAGTTCCCTTACATAATTTTTGTGTAGAGTTTGTATTATTTAGTAAAGTTTTAATGAAGCACTAGTCTATCTCTACCACTAAAAAATCTAAGAATGAGTGTTTTTTTTAAATAAAAAGCTCAACACAACAAGGTGGAGCATCAACGTCTCAACAGAAAAGTACTAAACAGATAAAATAAACTAATTCCTAATCATCTTCGACAAAATCCATCAACAACCCAAAAGATCAAATATCACTCCACTCTTTGTAACTCTTAATCGACCTGTTAACTACTCCTGCAACACCTGATTCTTGATTCCTGAAAATTCTGTCATTCATTTTCAACCAAGTGCTCCAAATGATAACAATGGAACCAAACTCACCAATATTCTATTAATTTGACTGCACGATTGACCCCCTGAACCACGTAAACTTACGGTCATTCAACTCTATATCCACCAGTTCGATAATGATGTTAACACATTAGCACCTTTTCTTTCTTCCAACTGCACAACCTCATTGAAGACATCCATGTAGCAAAGAATAACCTGACATATTTCTGATAAAAAAGTCAACTCTTCCCGCACAGCAAGCTTCTCTTCCCTTGTATGCGCACCATACACCAAGCAAACAGCACAAATAAAAAATATTGTTTATAAATTTCCCTTCTATACACAACCATCTCTTCCCTTTGTAACAATTACTCAACCTAAACATCATAACATCCCACATTATTAATAAACCTCCAGAAGCACCTTCTGATCCCACAAATTCCAAACTCACTGCATCATTACCCCAAAATTGCACTACATCAAACTTAGAAATCACTACCTTCTTTAGCTTTATCAATCCTAATATATTCACATTATTTTTACTCTTAAATTTTTACCATTTTTCACTTTCCAACACCCCCTAAACCCATCATATTTTCACAAACTAAAATCATTTAAAAACTTTATTACACACCTTATTTCGGTTTTTAGGGCGGCACCTTCTTGCTTTCTCCTTTTGTTTTGCTTGCCTTCTTTTTTGTGCCAATACTTTTTTCTGAGCTTGTAGAATGGTCATAATGTCCTCATCCTCGTCATATAAAACAGCTCCTGATTCAACAGCCAAATCCCAAGCAGCTCTATTTTTAGTCATATCTTTATCCCAACTTTCTCCGTGTTCATCTTGATTAGTTTCACCGTCTGCATCCTACTCTGGGTCCTCCGAATCTTCTAAGTTCCTTACAGCCCTTTCATCATCCAACCCAATTTCCTTCACCACTGTATTCTCATCCTCTAAATCTGAATCTTGCACTGCATCACCCCTCATCAGACATATGCCAACATGCTGCTTACCACTCTTGTCCAAACTAGCGTGGATCTCATTAACTACACTTGGTGGAATATTTTTCTCTGTTGTGCTATTCGAACAATTCTCCGCACCTCTGCCAATCTCTTTTCCATCTTGATTCTGCTTGTCGGGTGCATAAGGGGCTTCACGCTCCTCCCTGCCCTCCACGCCATCAAGTTCAGCACGGACATTATCACCTCCGCCACTAGCAGCTGACTTTCCACACTGCTCCCAGATCTGCCTCGTCGGCGTTGTTCACCGTGGCATCAACCCCGCGAACTCCATGACCAGCCACGCCCCTCTCGTCACCGTCACCCGCAGCAGCCAGTAAGGAGGCCCTTTTTAAACGCACAATGACGTACTCTCTGTCGCACCGCATAGCCACTTCGCTGCCACATCCCACTAACATATTGGGCCTTATATGCTTCAACTCGGCCCCAACTGAACTTTTGTTCAACACCAAATCAACCCCTTCTTTCTGTTTATCCCTGTATTCCCAAGTCTCAATTCTTTTAGAGATTGCTTTGTTGCTGATTGTTTGAGATCCCATAGATTCCACACTCACCATAACTGCCGGATACACCATAGGATTATTTGATCGCATTTTCAAAAAAACTCTCATGCCACTCATCCAAATCCTTAACAGCAAATACCTTTCTATCCTTGTCATGCTCTGCCTCCTGTAGTCCATGTGGCATCATTACCACCGCATCCCATCCCACCTCCAACGGTTTCCTCTGAATTTCTAGTTCTTCACTTCTATGGTGTTCTAAGACAACTCTCTCTTTCTCGTTCACCTCAATATTCTTTTCTTTGATTTTTTCTTGTTTTCCATCAGGAAACTCCCTGACATCTTCATCGTACTTAGTAGTTTTTTTCCGGACATCACTCCTTCTCCTGTACTTAGCCTCACCCACAAAGATCTCTTTACTCCTTAATCGCATTCCATTCATCTCCTTGATGGCCTTTAATGCACCTCCTTTTGTAGTATACCTGATAAAAGCAAACAGATGGATCTAGCCATACTTCTCCTTACGTGCCAAATAGATGTCATTTATCCTTTTTGTCCACTTGAACATATGAAACAATTCATTCTTCGAAACATTGCCTGGTAAATTATCCACAAAAATTGTGAATGATTCGCTCTCCAATCGGAGATACGCTTCCCAATTCTAAATCCGTGAATCTTTTTTAATATGAGGCTATCTAACTTTATCCCACCTTATATTAGACATAGATAGATTATAGAGTAATAAGAGTACTTACTCTCATACTTTTATTGAAACACCATTCTACCAATCTTTTTCTTTAATTGTGTCGCGGACGGAGTTGTGCGGCGCGAATCAGCACTAAGTAATTAACAGGGAGCTTAAGAAATTATTAATTAAGAATGAATGTTATAAATATATTTATTATAGATTTCTTAGATTATAAATTTATAACCATATTTTAAAATTTGATTAAATAGAATCAATTATAAATATAATCTAATCAAATTAATTAAAAGTTAAACTCTTGACTATAAATAATTTATTTTTATGCTCTCCAAAAATTATAATCAATAATATAATCATTTTTTATTCTCTCTATTCTCTTTTCTCTTGTCTTCTCTTCTCTAACACTCTTCTTTTTTTGAATATCTCTTTCTTTCGCTCTCGATTCCCACTCACTTCACTCTCTCAGTCTCTCGTATTGCTCCATCGTGTATATATATATATATATATATATATATATATATATAAAAGAAAGAAAAAAAAGACGTCAAGGATACTTTGCATTTTCGACCCATTGTCTCTCTTTCTCTTTTTTATTTAAAAAAAAAACTTTATTACATTAAAATTCATTGAGTATATTTTTTTTCATCATATAATTGCTAAAAGTAAATTTCATTATATATATAACTAATAAAAATTAATATTTATATTATTACCTTATTTTTCTTAAGAGATGTTGGACATATAATATATTGGAGGCCACTCAGATAAAGACGCCTAAAACGTTTTTTTTAAAGATGTTTTCATGTTGTGTTTTAATTGGTTTCTGTATAATTTATTTGGTCTTCCTCATCACATATTATTAAATTTCTCAAAAGATTTTCTTTCCAAAAATAATAAAAAATATTTAATTTGGACTAAAATAAAAAAGGTAATAAATTAACTATTAAATTTTTTTAAAAGATTATTTACATAAAAAAATATATCACATTCATCAAATATATATATATATATATATATATATATATATATATATATATATATATATATATATATATATATATATATATATAACAATCTCAAACCTCTTAAAATTTTTATAAATAAAAAAATAATTAATTTATATTCCTACAATATATAAAATAATTACTATATTATTATTATATTATAGATTAATATTTACTAATTTAAATTTTTTTATTTTTAATATAAGCATTATAAATAAATAAATTTTTTATAACTAAATGTAGTGTAACAAAATATATATAATATTAATTAGTTCTTAAAAAATTCTAAAAAAGTAGTTTCTTTCATTTTAGTAAAATAACTATTTATTAAAGTAGACAAATTAATTATTTTTTTCTCATATACAGTTTTTTAAGACATAAAAGTAATTAATTAGGACATTGGTTAAGATAATTAAAGTCACTATTTCATTAAATTTTAAATTTAAAGAAAAATCCTAGTTAATTTTGGTATAGAAATTTCGAATTTGAAAATATTGATAAAAATTATGTTGAATTTTGATTTATTTGATTCTCATTTAAATTAATCACTACATAAGTTAAAGTTCTGTTTTAAAGTTATATTCGAGCTTTAATCTGATTTTTAAAGTTTCAATTTACTTAGTTTGATTTTTTAACTTATGTATCTGTGACTCAAATTAGGGTTTTAAGTGTTTAGTTGAAAAAAAATAAGGTAAAAAAATTTTAATTGTCACATCAAATAGTCGCTAGAATGTATAATATAGCAGTCGTTAGTCCATCTCAGCATGTCGTTAACGATTTTGTGAGACAGTGACAAAAATAAGATTAGAAACCAATGTGAGTGATAACTATTAAGTTGGGAGACTAAATTAAGTAAATCGAAATTTTTGAAATTAGATTGAAACATAGTTGTTAGAACCGAACCAATGATCAAACCGGTCAAGCTACTGTTTCACTGGTTTATTAGTTCAACCGATAAATCACTGGTTGAACCGATAAAATCGGTCTCACGTAAATATAAAATATAAAATAGTTAAAAACTTAAAATTAAAATTTGAAATACATATCTTCACTGACATTTTATGAAGAATCAAGTCTCGACTTCTAAAAATAACTAATATAAAAAAGCCATAAAATTTTAATACTACAATAGTATCTTATTTTGACACAATAAAAAAATAATTAATTCACAAAGCCTATCATCTAATATCAGTAGATTTTAACACTAACATCAAAACAAATAACCTTAATCACAATACTAGCAATAAGATAGATAAAGTAAATTAATAAATTTTTAGTGAAATTTATATTTATATTAATAATGGTATATAATTAAAATATAATTAATTTTAAAAATAGAAAAAACAAAAATTAAATTAAATTCGATATTTATGTATACTATATAATTAGTATTTGTCAAATATAAAACTTAGAAGTGCAATGGCTAAGTGGCAAGTAGAGGTTGCTTTTGCTCCAAAGTTCTTGGTTCGAGACCTTATGGAGACATTTTAAAAAATCTTTCAAGTAGACCAATTCAGTTAGATCGGTTTGCACCAGTTCTTACCGGTTCACACTGGTTTTATTCCTTAAATGGTTCAAGGAGTAAACCGAACCAGACTAGGGTCCCATTCTAGTCCGGTTCACTAGTTTTCCAGTCGAACCAGCTGATCGAGTTCGGTTTTTACAACTATGGATTGAAATACAAACATAATTTCAGAGACCAATAAGTATTATCTCTTTGTTGACAATTAAGTTGTTTTAATGGTAATTAAGATCTAATAATGGTTTATAATAAAAGAAGCATTCTTTTACAATAATGAACCTATAGTAGTAGTTAGGGGTGTTTATAGATTAGATCATATCCATATAAATCCACAGTATTTATCCGTATCTGATCTGTAATTTGAGGATATGATCTGATCTGTAAGATGATCGGATTGGATCGAATCGGATCCATACTTTAATCAGATAGAAGTAAATATGTTTTAAAAAGTAAACAAAAAAATTATTGACTTTTTTTATAAAAATAAAATTTTTTAATATTTTTTATTTTATGGATATATTTGATATATGATCCAAACATAAAAAGTGCGAATATCGAATTTGATCTAATTAGTTTAGTGCGGATTGGATCGAAATTTCAGTCATATCCTATCTGTAAACACCCCTAACAATAATAACTAAAAAATTATAATGATTATATTTTTAACTAAGAGAAAGTGCCAAAAAAAAATACTAAATATAAGAACATTTAATCAAATATTAAAAAAAATTTACTTTAAAACAGTTGGACTTTTTTTCTCATATAAATATATACATATATATATATATATATATATATATATAATGTAATAATAATAATATATGATAATTGTTTTATATATCACACAAATATAAACGTTATTTGTCTATGATCTTAAGAAAGGTTTTGTAAGTTCCTAACCTTGTTATCGATTTTTGTAGTGTTAGCCCTCATATTATCAATTTGATTCATATATAATTCGGATGATAAATTATTTGGCGACGTGCTTCCTTTTTTACTGTGATATACTTGTTTATTATTATTATTATTATTATTATTATTATTATTATTATTATTATTATTATTATTATTATTATTATTATTATTATTATTATTATTATTATTATTATTATTATGTAGATTAAAAAATAATAGGCCAAATTATTGTCATAACATAATAGAAATATGGAAGTTTATCATTCTTCTCTAATGGAGAAAACAAATTCTTTTCAATAGTTTATTTAACGTTTAGTAGAATAAAAATAAATTTTTTATTAGAATAAATGTTAGTACGAGTTTAATATTTTTGTTCATCATAAAATATTTATAGAATTACTTGTAGATAAATTTTGGAAAAAAGAAAAAAAACCATGATTTTTAATTTTATTTTTTACCGTATATAATTATTCAATTATTTTTTAATCATATATAAATAAATTACTCTTAATAAGACTTTTTTGTGTTGTTCAATTATCCTTTTTAAAAAATAATTAATTATTAAAATAATTAAACTTTTCACAACAAAAATAATAAAAAAATTATGAATGAAAGTCATCCTGATAATTTTTTGTATTTTTATTCATATTTTAATTATAAACATAAATATAATTAGTTATATTATTTATGAAATGTGACTATAGATGTAGATAAAATTTAGTTATATTACTTATATATAGTTTCATTATATTGTATTGCTTATAAAGTTAGATTATAATTATGACAATATAATTGTTCTTGTATTTTTATATGTGTGACTAATTGATAGTGTTAAAATATTACTCTTAATTATAAATAAGGTTTGTAATTTAAAAAATCAAAGACTCAATTAAAAAGATACAAAAAAAATGATGTTAAAATATTCTAACTCTTTAAAATAAAAATATTTAAAATTTAATTAAAAATTATTTAAAATTTAAACTCAATAAAAATTTATATTCAATGTGTTTTGTATTAAATATATTTAATAACCTATTATATCATATTGGTTAAAATTAATTTTTATAATGTTAATTTTTTAATAAATACTTTATTACAAAAAACCATCTTTTCAGAATTTTTTAAAAACTAATTAATATTATATATATTTTGTTACATTACATCTTGTTATAAAATAATTATTTATTTCTAATGCTTATATTAAAAATAAAAATAAAATTTAAATTAATAAATTTTAATCTATAATATAATAATAATATAATAATTGTTTTATATATTATACGAATAAAAATTAATTATTTTTTTATTTATAAAAATTTTAAGAGCTTGTTATATATATATATATATATATATATATATATATATGTAAATAATCTTTTAAAAAAAATTTAATAATTAATCTATTACTTTTTTGTTTTAGTCCAAATTAAATATTTTTTATTGTTTTTGGAAAGAAAATCTTTTGAGGAATTTAATAATATGTGATGAGGAACATCGAATAAATTATATAAAAACCAATTAAAACACAACATGAAAACATCTTTAGAAAAAGTCGTTTTAAGTGTCTTTATCTGAATGACCTCCTAATATATTATTCTTAAGAAATCACATGAAATACGAGTTTGTTATTTAACATCATGCGCTGCATATGATTTGTCACAAAAACACAGTACAAAATTGTGAAAGTGAGATATAGGCTAACATGATCATATTCACAATTTCGAACTAAAGTTAATATTTATATTTATATTTTAAGAATTAAAATAATGAATACTTGTTGGGCCGACTGTGGAGAGTTCTGTCAAGTTAATGGGTTTCTCATCTTATAAACTCCTCACTCTTTCTTGCTTTCTTTGATGTGAGACTAACTTCAACACTCCTCACACTTGCAACACTAATAATCTCTCCCTCAAGTGTGAGCCTCCACATCAAGCATCAACTCTCCTCTAACTTCTCCACCACCACGAGTATTCGTCCATCATCACCTTGAATACCCCTTAAAACCACCAGACCGATTAACTATCGGCTCTGATACCACTTGTTGGGCCGACCGTGGAGAGCTCTCAACAACCGGAGAGATTCTGGGGAGGAATCAAGTGAGGAACATAAGATGAGAAGACACCACATCCAACTCAAAACCTTAAGGTGTCAAGTTAATGGGTCTCTCATCTTATAAACTCCTCACTCTTCCTTACTTTTTCTGATGTGGGACTAACTTCAACACTCCTCACACATGCAACACTAACAATACTGTAGGTTAAACGGTTATAGTAGTCAAGGTTTTAAATGGCAGATAGCTCGATGAAGGGGTGAAATCAAAGATGTAAAATATTAAAGAATTAGTCAAAATTAAATTGAAAATATTAAAATAATATATTTATATATAATTCTTTTAAAAAGTACTTTTTTAATTATTTTAAATGATTAATTATTAAAAAAATTCAATTAATCAACTAATTTTTTTTATCAATCCTATCGATTCAATCTATTATATTTATTATATTTATTATATATTATTATATTTATTATATATCTCTAATTTTACAATTAAAATGTGTCATATATCACTCTTTTATTATAATAGAAATCAAATCTTTCTCTCCAAAATTAAAGAGTTTTCCCCTCCTCTCTCTTCCTCTTCCTTTTTCTATTTCTCTGATTCCTTCAACCACTCTATCTATTTTATATATCATTATCAATATCAATGTCTAATTATTAATTTGATAATCAAAATGTACAACATGACATTCTTTCATTGCATTAAAATTAAAATTAAAATATTAAAATTAAAATTAAAATATATCTATATTATGTATCATATATTACTATCCAATTTAATAATCAAATGTGTCACATGACACTCTTTTATTAAAATTGAGAGAAAATATTTTTTTTCAAAATTGATAAACTCCCTTCCTAAATTCTCTCATCTACCTCTCTCCATTTTTTTATTTCTCTCTACTATTTTTACTCTATATATAATTTATATTTTATATTAATAGTTTGACAAATCAAAATATGTCATCCGATATTTTTTTACAATTAAAATAAATTTTTTTC
This sequence comes from Arachis hypogaea, assembly GCF_003086295.3. Classification (NCBI taxonomy): domain Eukaryota; kingdom Viridiplantae; phylum Streptophyta; class Magnoliopsida; order Fabales; family Fabaceae; genus Arachis; species Arachis hypogaea. The sequence goes on from NC_092041.1 coordinate 84,159,177, forward strand.
TTCCAAAATTAACAAACTCTCACTCTCACTCTCATTCTTCATCTTTATCTTTCTCTCTCTTTTCTCTTATTCTCTATTTTTCTATCTTTCTCTTCTACAAAAATCAAAATTAACAAAATAATATAATTTAAATAAAAAATATTATTATTATTGTTATTATATACATAATTTTTTATTTAGTTTTAAATTTCACTGTTTATCTTTCTAATTTATATTTTTATTTCTCTTCTTTTAAATATTTATTACATATAATTTGAAGAGAATACAAATGTTATAATTAAAAGTTAGAATCAAGATTCAATTTTTTTAAAAAAATTAATTTTGAATTAATTTTATAACTATTAGTATAATTTTTTATGCTAATATCTAATTATATTTTTATATACATATGGAGAAAAAATATTATTTTTAAATAGCAAGTATAAAAATTAATTATTTCTATTTGTGCAACAGACTTAATGGTTAACACCTAAAAAGTATACATGTTAAATTATTTTAAAATTTAGATAATGAATGTTAAAATTAGGGTAAATCACTCAACTAAGCCAATGAGTGAATAAAATTACACCAATCAACCAAAAGTAAAATTGGTTCATGAATTAACCAGAGACACATTTTTATGTAGTTCAAATTGAGGTAATTCGAACTTCACACTCACGTAATTCGAATCAGTCTGATTCGAATTACACACGCGCACACACCCACTAATTCGAATCAACCTGATTTAAATTACACACACTAATTCGAATTAGGGTGATTTGGATTTCATACACACGCAATCCAAAGTAATTCGAATTGGGGTGATTCGAATTACTCAAGCTATAATTCGGATGATACTGTTTCGAATTATACAGGGCCAGACGTGTATAAATATGGTGTGAACGTGATTGATCTCATTAGAGTAAAAAATGGCTAGTGAGGAGAGTTTTGTAGTGTTGGTTCATCACAGATGATCGATTAAGAGGAAAACACGATCTGGTGTGAAGTTCACTGATAAGGATCCTCTCAATATTTTTATCAGGCCTATGACGAGCTATGATGACTTTGTGAATTCTATACTACAGAAATTTGGTCTGTAAAGCGTAAAATGGGTTCAGAAGTTATTCTATCGCATTCCGATCTCAGTGCTGCAAGAAATCGTGAAGTGTGATTGTTTCACGATAGGGAGTGGTGAGGACTTGCAAGTCCTATTTTATTGTCGTCGGCAGTTTTCTGAAGTTAGGACACTTGAGCTGTTGGCGAAGTTGGTTGATGTGGTATATAGTTCGGGGGGTTCGAACTGGAATACCCACGCTATAGGCACGGTAGCCGGTTCTAGCTCCAGACCTGTTGGTGCATCTTCATCCGTCCCTGTGAATGAACCTCTGGAAGAACCTGTCGCCTCCCCGACGTTCACTGTTGATCTCAACTATAGTGGAGGCAGAGAGGTTGGTATCGTGGATATGGTGCCGACTTCTTTACAGTGTGCGGCACCGGCTGGTCTGGGCGATGCATTGCTGGATGATATTGACGATGATGATGTAGAGCCGGATATCATTGCTGATGACAGTAGCGATGAGATGGCAGCGAGTAATCCAGCTGGGACTAAAGGTGGTTATAGCTCTGGGACACAGCAGTACCCTCTGCACTTTTCATCTTTGGACTTGAATTGCGTGTGTGTGAAATTCGAATCACCCTGATTCGAATTAGTGGGTGTGTGCGTGTGTGTGTAATTCGAATAAGACTGATTCGAATTACATAGAGTGTGAAGTTCGAATTACCCTAATTCGAACTACATAGAAATGCCACTTTGGTTGATTCATGAACCAGTTTTGCTTTTGGCTGATTGGTGTAATTTTATTCACTCATTGGCTTAGTTGAGTGAATTACCCTTAAAATTAATTATTAATAAAAATTAGACTTTTCATATAAAAATAATAACTAAAAATCTTATTATTTGATTTTTTTATTTACAGATATCTTGATCTTTTTAGTTAGAGAGACTTTTGTCAACTTACAATTTTTTTTTTGTAAAAATAGTTTGATTTTATAAATCTTTTATACCATGCATAATCTATACTACACTGTCAGAACAAAGTAGACTGCAATTTTAAAAAATTTATATTTTCGTGATGTTATTACGGATAAAAATACTAGTTATAACTAATTTTTCGTTTAAAATTAGATTAATTTAATAGTTAATTTTTTTTATTAATCCAATTAAAGTGATCGATTCGGTCTTGGTCTTAAAAGTTAAAACCAAGACTATAGTTAATCTTCATTGTCTATTGAAGATTAAAAAAATAAAGATCTAATTTTTGTTTCACCCACATATATAAGTTATTTTGAAAACAGTGATACAAATTATTTACATTAATTCGAGGTGATGAATCACACACTACACGGTTAGGGCCACATATCAAACAGCCCATAGATATATCAAAAACATGAACGGCACTCTCTTATTATCATGTTCCCCTTTGTTTCCTCTCTAGCTGCCTGGTTGTTATTATTAAAGGGTAGAATATTCTTCTTTTGATATTAATTTCTGATTTATTTTGACAATGAAAGACCACTTTATTTTAATGAATATGAATTTTTTTCCAAAAGAAACATATATATATATATATATATATATATATATATATATTGTGTGTTATCTTATAGCGAAAGTGTTTTTCATAATGCAAGTGGACAAGTCCGTTCTTCATTTTGGCTAGAAGACAAACTCGATTTCAAATCGCCTAGCTAGCTATGGAATGGAATACTTCTAGAAACCATATTCTTTAAAAATAAAATAAAATAAACGCGAAAGTGATTGATTTGATAATTGGTTTGCATTACACTTTTAACAAAATAAATTTCAAAATTTTTAAATATATCAGTTTATTGGTATTTAAGTAAATTTTAATTATATATATTATATATTTTTTTATAATTAAAATTAACGATTAAAAATTATTAAAATATCAGTATATTAATACACTTAAAAATTTTTCAAAATGATGTGGTGAAAAAGGATGTTAAATTCCTAGGTATTTTTGAGTAGTTTCATTCTTAGTTTTGTTTTCATTTTATAGATAAAAGCAGTTTCATCAATCTGTGTGTGCGAGAGATTCTCTTTGAAGGGGGGTTGTTACTTATTTGACCAAAGTAGGTGTGGTGCTGCAAGGCAAGGGTTGACGTGGCCTATTGACTTTTGATGTCATTGTCAAACTTGTCTCTGTTTATTCAACAGTTCTTTTGTCTCCTTTCATTAATAATTTTAAAATTGTGTTTGACGAGAATGCCCCTAACCAGATCTCTCTCTCTCTCTCTCTGACCTCATGTTTCCATCACCATTTCGTAATAAAGTAAGCACATTTAATTTCTAATTCACGAAATTGTTTTTGCTAGCAAACGCATCAGATTAGGATAAATTTAAGAAATCTTGTAGGTACTAGTGTTCAACAGTATACATATCCGGAAAGTTTTTAAACGGTATTCCAATAATCTTAACTATTAATGTTAATTAAGATATATATTATATTTATTTTTTATAATTAAAATTAACGTTAAAATTATTAAAATATTAATATATTCGATATATTTAAATTCTTTTTTATATATCTATTTTTAAACAAAAGACACATTTATCTAAAAAAGATATTGATCATAATAAAAAATTATAGAAATTGTATAAATAAAATTTTTTCTCTTTTTAAATTGCATTATTATGAATGGTGGATTTGAAAAGGAAAATTTATGCTAAGATTTTTTAAATAAATATATATTTAAAACCTTCAAATATATAATCTACAAATAAGATAAATATAATGAAACTGATGCCTGATGGAGTAATAAAAATCTTAAATAATCTTAACTAATGCTATCAAATATTATTATTGTTAATTTATTTGTTTTAAATATTTAAAAATTTTATTAAAATGTGAAATTTTTATTGAAAAAAATGAATAATCTTTTTGGTTTTAATAACATTTTTAATCTATGATACACAGACACACAAAATTTAAAATCTTATAAGATATTTAAACACAACACATATATAAAAGGGTAAAAAACCCAAATGAGCCAAGGAGAGCTCAAAATTACTCAATTCAGCCAAATCAAAAATCCATACATGAATCAACTAGGACGAATTATTATATAATTCGAATCAATATGATTCGAATTATAGTTACATGTAATTCGAATTGATATAGTTCGAATTACACTCAGGCAACAAACTAAAGTAATTCGAATTGAGTTAATTCGAATTACTATGAAGAACACATAATTAAGTAATTCGAAACAACTTGTTTCGAATTACACTTAACCAATTCGAGTTAAGTTAATTCGAATTACTAGGTTAGTTTGTGATACTACATAATTCGAAACATATAGATTCGAATTATATATATATAGTGCGAGCAAGGGCTGTATATATATGCTGTGAACTCATGTTGCTCTCAACAAAGAGGGGAGATGGCTAGTGAGGAGAGTTTCCTAGTTCTGGTACATTACAGAGGGTCGATTAAGAGAAAAACTCGGTCCGGCGTGAAGTTCACTGATAAAGATCCCCTATGTATTATCGTGACGCCAACAACCACCTACGATGCTCTTGTTAGCTCTGTGCTGGAGAAGCTTGGTCTTGAAGGAGTTAAAAGGGTCAAGAAGTTTTTCTACCGCATTCCAACAGCGGTGCTCCATGACACCGTGAAGTTTGATTGTTTCACAATCGGTAGTGAGGAGGACTTGCAGGTTATGTTTCTTTCTCGTAGGCAGTTTCCCGAGGTAAGGACACCAGAGCTGTTGGCAAAGTTGGTTGATGTGGTATCTAGCTCGGGTGGTTCGAACCGGAATGCCAATACTATAGCCGCGGTTGCCGGCTCGAGCTCGAGACCTGCTGTTGCTTCATCCTCTGCTCCTGTGTATGAGCCACCGATGCAGCCTGTTGCGTCCCCTTCGTTTGCCGTTGATCTGAGCGGCAATGTTGGAGACGAGGTTCGGTATGGGGAACATATTCCCACCGAGGTACATTGTCTCACACCGGCTGGTGTTAGTGATGGTTTGTTTGATGATCCAGATGACGATGAGGTTGAGCCGGATATGATCGCTGATGAAAGCGGCGATGATGTTGGAACTACTGTTCCGAGAAGGGCTACAGGTGGATCTAGTTCTGGCACACAGCAGTATCCACCCCATTTTTCCTCGTTGGACCTGGGTGCCATGCGGCAGGACGAAAACGCTCTGCAGCCCTCAGGATTTGGCGCTAGAGACACCGAGGGGTCTGCCGGTATGAACGAGTTCCAGGTTGGCCAACAATTTCAGGATAAAGATGAGGCGCTGTTGAGTGTGAAGACGTACAGTATCCGCCGAGGGGTCCAGTACAAGGTCGTTAAGTCTGACTACCGCAGGTATGTGGGAAAGTGTTCTGAGTTTGGGAATGGGTGCACATGGCTAATTCGGTTGAGTCTCCGACAGCGGAAGGGTATCTGGGAAGTGAAGCGATACAATGGACCACATACATGTCTTGCCAGCTCCATCTCCAGCGACCATAGGAGTCTGGACTACCATGTCATATCCACCTTCATTATGCCGATGGTTAGGGCTGATGCAGCTGTGAACATCAAGGTGCTTCAAAATGCCACGGCCGCACACTTTGGGTTCAGGCCTACGTACAGGAGGGTATGGATGGCGAAGCAGAAGGCCGTTGCCGTCATATATGGGGACTGGGACGAGTCGTACAATGAGCTCCCTAGGTGGGTTTTAGGAGTTCAGCTGACGACGCCTGGCACTGTAGCCGTCCTCAGGACTTGCCCTGTTCGAGTTGGGGGACAGGTTGACGAGTCTCAGGTTTATTTTCATAGGTTGTTCTGGACTTTCCCCCCGTGTATCCAGGCATTCCGTCACTGCAAGCCTTTGGTGAGTATTGATGGCACCCATCTATATGGGAAGTATGGGGGAACACTGCTAGTCGCCATTGCACAGGACGGAAACTCGAACATCCTCCCGGTGGCATTTGCACTAGTTGAGGGTGAGAATGCTGAGTCATGGTCTTTCTTTCTTTCCCACCTCCGTGAGCACGTGACACCTCAGCCGGGTCTGTTAGTTATTTCAGATAGGCATAACGGCATCAAGGCAGCACTAGAGGCTCCGGATGGGGGATGGCTACCCCCTGCTGCGTACCGGGCGTTCTGTATTCGACACGTTACAGCGAACTTTGCCTTGACGTTCAAGGGAAAAGATGCCCGGAGGCTTCTTGTTAACGCCGCATATGCCAAGACCGAGGTGGAGTTCGACTACTGGTTTGACATTCTGCGCTCTGAGAATCCGGCAATGTGTGACTGGGCGAACCCCTACGAGTATTCGTTGTGGACACAGTACTGTGATGAGGGTAGGAGATTTGGGCACATGACGACCAACATTTCGGAATGTGTCAACTCAATCCTGAAGGGGGTTAGAAACTTCCCTGTTTGCTCGCTGGTGAAGGCCACATACGGAAGGCTAGCTGAGCTATTTGTCCGTAAGGGTAGGGAGGCCGAGGCTCAGATGGGTACTGGACAACAATTCAGTCAATACCTAGTAAAGTGTATCGAGGCCAACCTGAGGACAGCCAGGCACTTCACGGTGACTGTTTACGACAGGGATAACTCGGAGTACACCGTTGCTGAGACGACTCCGACAGGTTCATTCTCTCTTGGTACGTACAGGGTCTCATTAGGGTCTAAGACTTGTGATTGTGGATACTTCCAAGCACTTCATTTTCCCTGTCCGCATGCACTGGCATGTTGTGCTTATTCACGGCTTACATGGCAGCCTTACGTCCACGAGGTATATCGCCTTAGTTCCGTTTTCGGTGTCTATCAGATGGGATTTACACCTCCCATTCCAGAGGGTTTCTGGCCACCTTATGCCGGGCCTACCGTTATACCGGATCCGAGTATGAGGCGTGCGAGGGAGGGTCGTCCTAGATCCACAAGAATTCGCACCAACATGGATGAAGCAGATCCGAACCGGCCAAAGAGATGTGGCCTCTGCAGGCAGCCAAGTCACACCAGGCGTAGTTGTCCACAAGCCGCAGGCCCCAGCGGGATTGCTGGAAATCAGTAGGAGATTTGCTATGTCTGTGTTTATTCCTTAATGTATTAGTACTTGTCTTATAAGTGTTTTTATTCGTTAATGTATTAACACATGTCTTGAACTAAGTTGTTTCCTATGTGTAATGAAACTTGTTATTCGTACCAAATATTTCTACTGAATGTCTTTTAAATGATTGAAATTTATATTTAAAACAAACAACATTATATCATGGGATGACTGATAACGAATAACATAACATCAAAGTACATAACATAATATCAAATAACATAATAACAAAGTACATACCATAACAATGATAACCAACCAACAAGGTACACAATATAAATATAACAACATGACATACACCACTATCCATGAATCATCTAAATAGGTGCGATCCAGTGCCGCAACGGCGTGGCACCCGTGTACGGTAACCCCTACGTATAAGTGGCTCCTCATCCTCAATCGACTCGTCGCCGTCATCCGGAACTGGCTGTCTCGGGGTCATAGGCGTAACATGCACGGGTCTGGATGACGACGGGCCGGCAACTGAGTGTGATCCAATACTCTGGGCCGATGCTGGGGTCCCACCCATGGCAAAAGGATGCGCAGGAGCTACCGTGGCAGGCTCATTCAGATCTACATCCAGGTGTGCCTGTGTCCCTGTCGTCTGAACCCGTCCGACTGCAGCCTCAACCTCTTGCATGATGGTCTGGATATCATCAAGGAAATGCGGTCCACCGAACTCGGCCACAATGCCATCACTAGCAAGTAAGTCTCCAAACATCGAGCCAGGACTCACCCATGTAGTACTATCCTGAAGGGTATGATCATCACCGGGAACACCTACGAAATAATCTCCAAGACCTCCACCACCAAGCCCAGCGTCAGTGTGACTCGTGGGATCTCCCATACCAGATCCATGGGACCCACCATCATGCCCGCCCTGATGGGCCCTATCAACCCCCGCAACATCACCTCCCCTAGGCATCTGGGCACCCACCCTCCTCCTGCCTCCACGACCACGAACTCTCCCCCCACCCCTAACTGGGTCGTCTCCGGCATCCATAGCCCGATCCACCCAGTTCCACTCACGCTGGCTACGACGTGTCCCAACGCGTGCTCTCCGCTCAATACGACGTCTGTCAGGCACATCCTCGACCCAGTCCATATCTGGAACTCGGCCTGCACCCCTTTGCGTTGCCTCATCTGGTATAGGAACACCTCTCGGATCCCCCAATAACATCTCCGGCGACAAAGACCTCTTTCCGTGCTGATACCACCATGTCAAGAACTCATGTGACGGTCCGGGGTCGGGCACGATGTCAAACTGCAGAATGTGATCAGCGCGCTCCTGCCAGTGAAGATGCCACTCAGGGTACTGTGCCGGGAACCAACGATCACCTCCTCTCCCGTCCTTCGACATCAGGAAGTCGATGTTCAGGGCGGGAGACGGTATGGGCTGAACGCCGCCAAACTGAGGTAAAACTCTATCAACCTGATGCCACTCGACAACCGCAAAATAAATCAAGGATGTCCTGCATCGCCATAACATCGTATGCCGAGGCTCCAACACCTCAGGATGGACAACCTGGATGACGTCGACTGTGCTATAGGGCATCCATATGAACTGAAAAAATCAAAATAAAATGGTTTGCACACTTAGTTAAGAGCTATAAACTGAAACAATGACTTCAGATACACAAATGTTCTGTGTACTTACCTGCCGAGGCTGTAACAAGTCGATCTGCATGCGAGCCATCTGTACCCGAGGTCCCTTGTTGCTAATCCCAGGATTGTAACCAGACCATCTGCGTACAAGAAAACAGAAGAATTGGTTGCATAATTGAAAATAAAAACAGGAAGAATATATAGTACAAAACAACAACGGTACCTCGAGGCAAGGGGCCAGCTGATCTCATCATACCCAGATGGTCTAAGAGTGGAAAACCTCCAGAAGATCCAAGACTGTAATAACTGTAACGGGCCAGCTAACTTCACCACATGTCTGTTGGCGACTCGGCACATGCACCTGTACAGCCATGCTAGTGCCGCCGACGCCCAACTGTAGCGACCCATCTCCTCAAGCCGAGCAACATAAGGTAGCCATCTGATGTGTAAACGATTATCGGACTTGTCGGCAAACAGCTGCGTACCCAATAACATCATGATATAGGCCCGGGCAAAGCGCCTAACTGTCTCGTCATCTGCCCCGTCTGGACACTCTGCAAATGTCTCCTGAAACCAGGTGCAGTTGACTGCGAATTTCTGCACCTGGTTCTCGGGAGGTAAAACATCGAGCAACTCATGGAACCACTGCCAAGCAGGTCTCCCACCCTCAATGTAAAGGTGGAAGTCGGTAAGGCAACCACTAACGTAATCTCCGTCGACTGGCAACCCCAGCTGGTATGCGACGTCCTGAAGCGTGATAGTGCACTCTCCGAAGGGCATGTGGAAGGTGTGCGTCTCAGGCCGCCACCTCTCGACGAATTCGCTGACTAGGGGCTCGTCTAGTCGGAACCATCTGTCGTTCAGTCTCGCAAGATGGTAAAGTCCGGCCATCTGCAAGTACGGAACATACCTCTCATCAAGACGCATCCCCTGTTGCCGCATAACGCTGGATATGCAACGACGAGGCTGGCCAGTACATAAACCGCATAATTAGAACAGATGCACAAACCACTAACATAAGCCATATATTTTATAAGGAACCAGTAAATAAATCATGATGGGTAACAGATATATGAAACAAACGACCGACATTTTATACATAAACCGCTCACTCAAACCACGTGCCAATACCATTAACAAAAACATATGCATTTTCACATTTATCATAAACCACCACCATTAACCGCTAAACCATCACTGAATCCACAATCCAAAACCGTTAACAAAAATTGCTAACAAAAACCACTGGCCTAAACCGCTTGCTTAAACCGCTAACAATAAAATAAACCGCTAAAAAAAACCATTAACAAAAACCACTGTCCTACACCACCAACCTAAACCACAACCCCAAACCGCTAACCATCACTAAAACCACTATCCAAAACCATTAACACAAACCGCTTACAAAAAATAATTTCAAATACCACTAAAAAAAACTACATGCCTAAACCACTTGCATACACACCTAACACTTAAATAAACCGCTATAAAAAACCATTAACGAAAACCACTAGCCTACACTACTTTCCTAAACCACTATCCTAAACCACTAGCAGTAACATAAACCATTATTAAAAACCATTAACAAATACCGCTATCATAAACCGCTTTCATAAACCACTAACCTCGTTGTTGATCACACCGGCGATATGAGCTACTCCATCCAAACGATAAAGCCTTCCCGGATCGTCCCCCATCGACAGAAACAGCCGCTCTGGTCGCACTCTTACTGAACGTTGGTCTTTTTCTCTGGGATTTGGTGGGGTTGGAGAATGAGAAAGTGATTCGAATGAACTTGGCTCGAACTCCTTTTATAGCCGAATCCCTTGTAATTCGAATCAAGTTGATTCGAATTACTACGTAACTCAACTTTCACCTAATTCGAATCAACTAGATTCGAACCTCTCTCAAAAATCCACTTCTCCTAGTAATTCGAATTAAGTAAATTCGAATTAGCTTGATATAATTCGAAATGACTTGTTTCGAACTTCATTAGTTTGTAGCCTTCCTAGTAATTCGAATCATATCAATTCGAATTACTTGTTAACATAATTCGAATCCAATTGATTCGAATTATATAATAATTCGTTCTGGTGGATTCAGGTGTTGATTTTTGATTTGGCTGATTTGGGTAATTTCCAACTCTCCTTGGCTTATTTAGGTTTTTTACCCTATATAAAATATAAATTATTTTTTAGATAAATTATATTGATATTTTAATATTAATAAATATAAAATATAAACTGTTTTTTGGATAAATTACAGTACTGATATTTTAATATTTTATTAATATTAAAATAAAATAATTTTTTAATTATTTTTAATATTTTTTAATTATATAAAGTATTTAAAGTATTTTTATTTTAATAAATAATAATATATATTATTTTTAAATTCATTTCAAAAATACATGTTAAGAATAAGATTAGACACATTAACACGTGATGGTATTTAAATATGTTTAAGCGTGTCCAGAGAATATTTTTTTATTTTTTATTAAGATACGGTTGGACACTGCAAACACGCGTGTCGAATGACTACCGATAAGTGTGGTGTCCGAAATGTATCAGACACGTAGGCTGCGTTTGTTTCTGAGAACAGGACAGGACAAGACACTGAGAATAGGACAGGATAAGACACTCATGGACAGAGACACAAAATTTTATGTTTTTGTATTTTGTTTGGTGATAAACTAGAACAAATTAAAAAAATTTAATTTATTCTCATTTTTTTCTTTCAAAAAATTTGAGATGAAAAATATAATAATAAAAAATATAATTATAAAAAATTAACAAAAATAATGAAAAAAGAATGAAAAATAAGTTGTGTTCTTTATTAGTGTCTCTGTGTCTTTCCTATCAGAATGGATACAAAATACACTAATTCAGTGTCTCTGAATACACTGTCTCTTTCTATGTCTCATTTGCTAAACATGATTTTGTGTCTCTGTAATCATGTCTTAGTGTCTTGTCTCTGTAAACAACCGCAGCCGTAGATACGATAACTCATCAAAATATCCATATTTCATAGCATTTAATGTATCAACTGCTGCCTTTTTTTCAATAAAAAGCTTTCTCTTTATATTTTTATTTTTTTTCTAAAAATACTCGTTTAGCAAAATTCAAAAGTTTTATATAATTGGCTATGTAATATACCAAGTACCAGCCTAATTTCAGAAAAAGGAATAATAGGTAAACCTATATAAAAATAAAGAAAATTTACTATATTAAAATAAACGGCAAATATACTGCTATTCCATCATGTAGTTTAACGGGTTTTTTTTAATAAATAAAAAAATTTATATTTATCCTTTTAAATATTTTTTTAATTTTTATCATTTTAAATATTCTATAACTATTATGTAAACAGGTCATAGTATAGTTATTGACTGCGAAATAAACTAACACTGTAACGTAGATACTGCCAACACAATAAGAGTGTTATTATAGGTAGTCGCTGACAACATAATAATGTGATAACGCTATAGCGCATCTGATATATGCGAAATTGTATGTGAATTTCTTGCAAAGGATTATTATATATATCATTTCCTCCCAATAATTTTTATCTGTTATCTATTCTCTCTTCTTTGTCATGAATACGAATTCTCCAAAATGACTAGTAAGAGTATAGTAGTTGTTATTTTGCCCAATGTAACAATATCACACAAAGATGATGGTACACATTTTAAATGCAGTAATTTTATTGTTATGCATATTTGGTAGTTATATTCGTCAACAGAGTTTAAAAATTTAAAAGTTTAATTTTGGTCAACATTAAATGTTTGGAATTATAATTATCAAAATTGAATCGGTAATCGAATCGATCAGATTATTAGATTATTGGGTTATTAGTTCAACTGGAGGATCATAGGTTGAACCGATTGATCCGATCATAATTAAATAATTATATAAAATTTTATTTTATTTTTTTATTTTCATAATAAATATCTTTTTTTAGTTTTATTTTGTATTCGATTAATTATTATTTTTAAATTTTAATATCTTATCAATTAATTTATATTTATTATACTCTTCAAATATTCGTAAATTTATATTTATTATACTCTTTAAGTATTTATAAAAAAACAATCATAGAAATAAAAAATATATTGTAGTTAATAAAATATTATTTTTGTTTAAATTTGTAAATATAATTTAATTAATGTAATATATTTAATAAAAAACATTATGTATAGAAAATAATATTTTTTTTTACTTTTGTCGGGTTTGACTGGGTCGGGTTAACCGATTTTGGATTGATCTAACCGGATTTTATTGGATTTGACTAAGTTTGATCGGATTAATTACTTAACTGGTTCAAATGATGACCAAACCCATATTGGTGATTAGGTTTTCGGTTCAATCGAACGAATCAGATTTAATAACTATGCTTGAAACTAAGAATGTTTGAAAAGTTGAGTATTAGGGCATTTCACTAGACGCCATGAGCAATTTTCGGTACTTGACGATCACGTGCAAGTTATGTTCGATTGTCATGAAAAAATTGTGACTGAACAAGTGATGAAATTTTACATTGATTTAGTGGTAGTTCTTCTCTCTCACGTGCAATCCCAACAGGTTGGGCAGCAAGACTTAGTTAGGTGAAAAGAACCAAATCTCCCATAAGAAGAGTCTGAGTCTGATGAGGAGTGGGTCAAATCTGGTTTTGATAGAGACAGCGATGACGATACAAAATTTGTCCTAGAAATTCAATTATCGTCTTTTACTTCCTCACGACATATATTGCTACCATCATTATCACTTCCTGGCCTAGCCAAAGTTCCAAGCAATTTGGATCTGGATGTTATGCAAGTAGAGTCGATATCTTTTGGACTGGGGTGCTGATGACTATAACATAGTTTGGAGCGTGAAACTAAGGGTTGGCCATAGATTTTGCAATAGAGAATCCGTTCACTTTGTCATCAAGAACTACAACATTCGTCGGAGTGTAGAGTATTGGATAGTTGAATCTAATTATCTGAAATATTATTGTTGGTATAGATATTATGTTATAAGTTGTCAATGGAGCATTTGGGTTGCATATCGATAGAATCTTGGTTATTGGGAGGTTCGTAAATACGAGACTATGCACACGTGCTTGGTGCCAACAGTGTCCCAAAATTATTCAAATCTTGATAGCAACCTGATATGCAAAGTGATATTTTCCATGATAAAAGGTAAATATTTTTCATATTCGCATTTTTTTTGAAAAAATGTTTACTTCTTTATCATGTTATTGTTATAAGATATCTAAAATTGGTTGTCATATTAATCAATTTAGGTAACCTTTCTGTTCCAATTAGAGTATTATAAGGAGCAATAGAATAGAGCTACAAATTTAAGCTATTGTACAAAAAGATTTAGATAGCGAAGCAAAAGCAATTGCTCAAATCTATGTGAATTAGGAAGAGTCATACAACTAATTTCCGAGGTTGCTAAATGCGATTGAGCAATGTTTGTCTGGTATTATTCATAATATTAGGCTTGTGCCACGTTATGAAGGCATGCTTCCAGAGTTTGGTTTTATATATTTTTTCCTTGCATTTAAGACTTCAAGTATTGCAAACATCTGGTATCTGTTGATGATACACATTGTATGGGCAGTACGGAGGGATTCTATTAATGGCCATTGCACAAGACGACAACTCAAACATTTTTTCCATCACTTTTGCATTGGTTAAGTTAGAGTCTTGGTCGTTCTTTATAAGAAATTTGCAGCAGCATTTGACTCCACGATAATATATTCTTGCCATATCTGATAGAGTTGGAGCGATACATGCCATAATGGAAGAGGAGAGTAGTGGATGGCATCCTCCAGGGACAAACCAAGCTTATTGTATATGCCTGCTAATTTCACGAGTCAGTTCAAGTGTATAGAAGGAAAACACTCCCTGATGTACAGGAGAGCATTAAGAGACCTCAATCCAGAATTTGTGACGTGGGCAAACACGTTTCGCAAAGAGATCTAGCTGCGACACTGTGATTCTAGCTGAAGGTTTGACCACATGACTACCAACCTATCTGAGTGCATCAATACTATGCTAAGAGGGATGCGTAACATTCCCGTTGCAGCCATCGCTCGATCTACGTATATGCGGTTGAAGAACTTGTTTGTTAAGAAATGCCAAGAAGCATTTGCTCAACTTAGTTAGTATGGCATGTTTTCAAAGTACCTGACTAATGAGCGGATATTTTATACGCTTTTTGACATTATTTTCATATAGTTTTTAGCATGTTTTGTTTAAGTTTTATTATGTTTTCATAGGTTTTGGTGTAAAATTCACATTTTTAGATTCTACTATGAGTTGTTGTGTTTTATGGTGATTTCAAGTATTTTCTGTCTAAAATCTAAGAGTTTTGACAAAGTCTGATTCAAAGGCAAGAAAATCATAGCAGATGCTGTCAGGATCTGACCTCCGTGCATTCAAGCAAGCATTTCTAGAGCTACAAATATTCAAGTGAAGCGTTCTCAACGGCTAACATCCAGGACTTTTCAGAAATATATAATAGTCTATATTTGTCTTTGAAGATGAAGGCCCAAAACTGGCGTTCAACGCCATCCATCTACCCCTTCCTGGTGTTGGACGCCCAAAAGGGTGCAACTGGTGTCCAACGCCCAAAGGGAAGTCCAAAGGGGGTGTTCAACGCCCAAGAGCCGTACTAGCACGTGGAGACACCCTTAACTCATCCCAAACACTCACCAAGTGGGCCTCGAAAGTGGATTTTCGCACTATAAGCCTAAGCCTATCATATTTCTATAATCCTTAGTTATTAGATTAGTATATATAGGAGAAGATCACCCTTGTTTTAGGATCTTCGACCAACATAGAACATTATTTCATATTTTCGAGTTTCATTGTACAGTATGAGCCACTAAACATCCTAAGTTAAGGTTAGGAGCTCTACTGAGTTTTATGGATTAATAAAAGTACTACTGTTCTATTTCAATTCGTGTTTGATTCTCTCCTAAGATGTATCTTCGTTCTTCAACCTTATGAATGAGTTGAACTGTCACAAGTTATCTCTATTCTACATGGATTCAACGAGCATCTTTCATCGGATATCAATGAAATACTAGCTTGAGGATACATCTCTTAGACGACTAATCCACGACTTCGTTGGGGACTTCTCGAGACATCAGTTCAGCCGAGGTATGGGGAAATTAGGGTCTTTGTGGTAAAGGCTAGAATCAAGGCGCAACATTCTATGATCCGGAAGATTCGACCTTGTCTGTGGCGTTTTGAGTAGGATCACTAAGGGGATGGACTGCAGAAGCTTCACCCTCATTCAGACTGAATGCGTATTAAACCTGGTGTTCAGCCTAGAGGAAGATTGGCAGCCTCTCAACCGGCATTGATCACATACAGCCTGCTATAGAAGAAATCATTCACAGTTGGAGTAGACAGTAAGAAAGTATTGATCCAGAAGAACAAAGCATCTCTGAAGCCTTAACCATCTTTTTATCATTGAATTCACAATTACTGAGTAATGTTATCTTTATTTTACTTTTATGTGTTTAAACAACTACACAACTTTTCTATCCGACCGACTAAGATTCACAAGATAACCACTGTTTGATCTAAGCTAACAATCCTTGTGGAATCGACCCTGACTCACCTCAGGTATTACTTGGACGACGCAGTGCACTTGCTGGTTCAGTTGTGCGAAGTTAAATTCCGCGCACCGCTGACAAAAAATATTTAGAAAAACATGAATGCTATCCCCAAGATGTTCGTGCATGAATGCAATCATTTTGCTTCCATTTTTGTTGTCGAGGAAATGGAGTTGATTGATGGATTTATCCATGCACATGCATGATTTATTTGGACACTCATATTTGCAACTATGGGATATTTCAATCTTTCTATTATCCATGCCACCATGCTCTAGCAGCCTATGCTTTTGCAAGACTCGATTAGACCAGGTTCATTCATCTAATGTATCACATGGAGAGCGTGTTCAAGGTATATGAGATTAAGTTTTCACCTATCCCTAATGAGCGGCTTTGGAGAGAGTAGCATGGATAACGAGTATATCCTAGCCCATTAATGCATTGATAGATGGAAGGGCAACCAATCTCCACATGGATATGAAACGAGATGGATCAGACCGACCCCGCATCGAAGTGCCATTGTGGCTTATGCAGGCAAGTTAGTTACACACGACGACAGTGTCATGTGGGACGCCAAACACATCATGCTCTCGTTGTATATGAATAATATTTTAGCGTTTATGGGACGCCAAACACATCATCCTCTACTTGTTTGTTTTCTTTTATTTAAGATTTTCCGAAGTTATCATTATATGGGAATGTTATTTGGTTTATTGGCATTGGATATATAATTTTTGTTTCCATCATTTGTTTTATCTTTCTTAAATAAATACGTGTTTAAAACCACACAGAAAAAATTGCTAATAAAGATAAAGTTGGTACAATTAACTAATAACGATGAAGTTGGTATAAATCACTAACAAAGATAAAGTCGATAACAAATATAACATAGGTGAATACAAGGAGTATCATGACTACAATAATAAACTAAAAGCTAACCACGACCACGACCACGACCATCTCCCCTAACTCACCACGAGATTAATACATTAATTAAAATAGAAAAAAATAGTACTAATCCATAAAAATAAATAGAACTCCTAACCTTAACCAAGGAGGTTTAGTGGCTCATGACTTACAGAGAAAACAAGAGTTCTAAAATTATGAAAGTACGAACGTTCAAAAAATTCCCCTAAAGAGTGAATCTTTTTCCTTTTGTATCTAACCTGATTTGATTCGGAATTAAAATAAAATAACAAATTCTAAAGCTAAAAGATTTTGTTTGTAAATAAAAATTACAAAAATAAAATATAAAATAATACTTAATAGCTAAATCCAAATAAAGATGCTCCAAGAGTGAGGTGAGATCCAAATTGCCTGGCGCTAAATGCCAGCTTTGGCTTTTAGTGCCCAAAGGAGGCAGAATGCCTCTGATTTTGCTGGGTTGCTGGCGCTAAATGTAATCTTGGCGTTTAGCGCCCAAAGGGGCAGCTTCATTTCTTCTATTTCTTGCACGAAATTCTGCCAAATTGATTCGAATTTCACCTGAAATAATAAAAATACCAAAACAACTCAAAGTAGCATCCAAAGAGGATTTTAACACCAAAATATAATTAAACTTACCAAATTGTAACTAGATTTAACTAGAAAATAAGCAGAAAATGGGTATAAGATGCTCACGCATCACAACACCAAACTTGAATTGTTGCTTGTCCTCAAGCAACTAAAAACAATATAGGACTTAGAAGAGAGAAATGCCTACAACTTGAGTGTTCATTTAAGCTCTTTTCTAATCACTGAGTGGGGTTTATGGTACTCTAATTCTAAATAGGATTGGCATTTCACTATCCTTTGAAGTTCAGAAATATTGATGCCCTTCAAAACTAGAACTCAGATGATATTATGGACTCTCTTTTTCTTGAAGCTCTGATTAATCCTTGAACACAGCTTTTTCTTTTCTTTTCTTTGGTACTTTGCACCTTGAGCCTAGCCATGACTCTTAGTGTTTTGTCCTCAAGCTTAACTTGGCACAGAAAACACCACAAGCACTTAATTGGGGAACTCTTTGAGTTCTAATTTTTTTCTTTTAATTTCTCCCAATTAGTGGTGCTCAGAGCCTTTGGCATACTCTGTAATTGTACTTGGTCTCGACTCTTAGTGCTCTGTCTCAAGGATTACTTGACACATTCACACTACAAGTATATAGTTAGGAAAACAACTCTTTGAGTTTTTAATCATTTTTTACCTTCCTAACCATTGCTGCTCAAAGCCTTGGACCTTGCTTTTATTTTTTTTTGCTGTTTATTTTGCTTCAAAAATCAATTTCTCACTTACTTTAGAGAATTCATAATACTTTTCTAAGATTTTGTACCTCAGGATCAACATTCTTAACTCCAAGATCAAATATGCACTATTTAGTTCATACATTCAGAATTATAGACAATACCACCAAATCAAAGTAATCAGAATAACTCATAATATATAACTCAAGCCTCATGTATTTTACCACTTCTTTTCTTTCTCTTTTAATTTTTTCAAACTCAGTGAGTAATACATGATACAATTTTTCAAAATAAACGTAAAATAACAAAGTAAATAACTAAACTAGAAATAATAAAGTGCTACTACTGATCATGCAAAGGCTTTCCAAATAGAAATAAGAAATAAAATAAAGCACTGAAAAGATAGAAAATAAGATAAGAAAAAGATAATGAAACTCAACCACCTCAGTCATGGTGGCTGCTGCTCCCTCTCGGGAATCCTCTTTGGCACCTCAGCGCATCCAAGTCGCGCCTCTGCCTCTGCTGCTCTTCCATTAGCTGATGAAGAAGGACTGTGTGGTCCTTATGCTCTAGCCTCATCTAAACAACAAAAGATGTCAACTGCCCAATAGATGCCGCCAGCTGATCCCAGTACTCGCAAGAAGAAAAGTAGTGTCCCTGAGGTGGTTCTTGTCCATGTTTCTGAGCATACTCCATGCCCCTCCCAATGATCAGTCAGTCAATGAGAATAAGAGTGTCTCTGTCAATACAGATACGAGCAGCCTCGCATAAGCAGAAAATGAGGTGAGGGAAGGCTAATCTAGTTGAGGTGAAGACATTTGCTGCTATGTTGTATATCTCCTAAGGAATCACACAGTGAACCTCCACCTCATTGCCGAGCATGATGTAGTAAATCATCACGGCTCGGTCAACAGTAACCTTGAACCGGTTATTAGTGAAAATGATGGAGCGCTGAATGAACTCCAGCTATCCTCTAGAAATTGGCTTCAGATAGTGCCTTTCCAGCTGTTATGGCTGATTTCTAGCGTCCCTCCTCCACTGTGCTCTGGGGAGACATATGCCTGTGAGGACCTGGTCTAGTCTTTGGTCAGTGTTGACCCTCTTAGTGTAAGAGTGAGGGTCATCTCTGGATGGCGGTAGCTGAAGCATCTTCCTCACTCTCTCCGAACCGAACTGTAGGATCTCCCCTCAGGCCATAGTGCGCCAAGTCTTGATCTCAGGATTCACATTCTTTATGTGCTTGTAAGTCACCCACAAATTAGCATAAAACTATCTGACATTCAGAATTTCAGCCTCGGTCACAGGGTTGGCTAGAACTTCCCAACCCCTACTATGAATTTGTTCTTAGATCTCCGGATATTCTTCTGATTGTAGATCAAATCAGACCTCTGGGATCACTTCCTGTTTGCCCACAACTTCATTATAGTGATCCTCATGAACTTTAGTTTGGAACCGATTGACATCATAAGGGATAGATGAGGGAGCCTTTTCCTTCCTTTTTCTTGAAGAGGATTCTCCAAATTTTGGTGCCATAGGAAATGTGAGAAAAGTGAAAAGTGGAGCACCTCAACACCAAACTTAAAGCCTTTGCTCATCCTCAAGCAAATAAGAAGAAAGAATGCAAAAAATGGGGTGAAGAAAAAAAGGGAAGAAAACGAAAAAGAAAGGGGGAAAGGCATAAAGGGTGGGAGTGGGTTTTAGCTATAAGGGAAAAGAGAAAGGAAAGGAAAAAAGAGGGTAAAGAGAAGTGAGGAGGGTAGAGAGATGTAGTGGAGAGGTGTAGTGGAAGGTGAAAATAAAGGTGGGATTTATAGGATGGGGTAAGGAAATTAATTTGGAATGATAGATTTGATCAGGATTTGAAAAGATATGATAGGAAGATAGGTTGGGTACGGAGTATGGTGAATTGAAGGAGATGATTTGGGTTTAAAAAAATTGATTTGATGTTGGGATGGGGAGAGAGATGTAGGATGGTCAAAAAGAGAGAGAGTGGAGGTGGGGGGGGACCATTACAACAGTCAGAATCCATCTTAAAATTCAAATTTTGACGTTGCTGGCTGAGCGTTTAGCGCAACAACTTTGGAAAGTTCTAATCCATTTAGGGTGTTAAATGCTACCCCTAGCGTTTAACGCCAGAATGGGACCTCCCTATTTTTTTGGACGAGTATTGGCGCTAAACGTCCAGCTGCCGTTTAGCGCCCTATGAGGCATGGATTTCTTTGAAAATTGGATCCCCTTATGGACGTTAAACGCCCATCTGGTGTTTAACGCCAACTCCTTGATGCTATCCAGGGTGTTAAACACCCACCTGACGTTTAACACCAGCTTTCAGCTTGCCAACTCCGGTGCTAAAGCTCACCCTGGTGTTTAGCGCTAAAGCACTTCGAGTTGATTCCTTCTGTTCCTGTCCTAAACACTTTGCATGATCATAAACAAAATGAAACCAATAAAACTATAAATAAAATAAAAATTAATTGAAAGAAAAACCATAGGATACTCATGGTTGGGTTGCCTCCCAACAAGCACTTCTTTACCGTCACTAGCTTGATGGTTAGTTCTGCTAAGTCAGCAGATGAGTGGATCTCTGGCGATCAATTTTGCCTCCAAGGTAGTATTTTACCCTCTGGCTATTGACTATGAATCTTTTATCAGAGTTTTCTTATTGAAGTTTCACATGACCATAAGGTGACACTCTGGTGACCACAAAAGGTCTTGACTACCAGGACTTGAGCTTTCCTAGAAATAGCTTGATCCTAGAGTTGAAAAGAAGAACCTTTTGGCCTAGCTCAAATACTCTTGTGGCTATCCTTTTATCATGCCACTTTTTGGCATTTTTCTTGTAGAGCTTGGCATTCTCATAAGTACAGTTTTTGAACTCATCAAACTCATTCAGCTGGAGCAGCCTTTTCTCTCCTGCAACCTTGGCATCAAAGTTCAGAAACTTTGTTGTCCAATAAGCTATGTGCTCCAATTCTATGGGCACGTGACATGCCTTACCATAAACTAACTGGTATGGGGACATTTCAATAGGGGTCTTGAAAGCAGTCCGGTATGTCCAGAGAGTATCATCAAGCTTCCTTGTCCAGTCCCTTCTTGAAGTACTCACAATCTTTTCTAGAATCCTCGAGTTCTCTGTTGGAGACTTCAGCCTGTCCACTTGTCTGAGGGTGATAGAGGGTTGCCACTTTATGGCAGACTTCATATTTCTGTAGGAGTGAATCTAACTATCTATTGTAGAACTAGCTCCCTCCATCGCTAATCAGTGTCCTTGGGACACCAAACTGGCTGAAAAAATATCTCTATAAGAAGCTCAGCACAACTCTGACGTTATTGGTGGGTAAAGCTATTACTTCCACCCACTTAGACACATAATCTACTGCTACCAAGATGAAAGTGTTTGAGTATTAGGGAGGAAAAAGGCCCATGAAATCAATTTCCCATACATCAAATAATTCAATCTCTGGAATCCCCTTCTGTAGCATCTCATGATTGTTAGGGAGATTCCCAACTCGCTGACACTGGCTATAGTTTCTTACAAATTCTCGTGAGTCTCGGAAGAGAGTCGACTAGTAAAATTCACTCTGAAGGACCTTAGTGGCTGTCCTTTTACCACCAAAGTGGCCTCCATACCCAGAACCGTGACAATACCAGAGGATCAACTATGATTCATCCTCTGAGACTGATGAAGAGAAATTTGTTTATTGGTCTAGAAATTTCTCTTATAGAAATAAGAACTTCGTTGTAAGCATAGCTTCTAAACCAACAAAAATTCCTCCCAATAAAAAATTTGGTTGTCACAAGTACAAACCCCAATAGGAATTAACCGAAGTATTCAAACCTCGGGTCATCTCACAAGGAATTGCAATGAAGTGAATGATTATTGGCTATGAAGAAACAAGGGGTTTGATTGATAAAGGGGCACAAAATTAATTGACAAGAAAAGTAAATTAAGCAAGCAATTAAAGAAAGCAAGTAATAAAGAGAGACATTCATGGCAAGGATTGAGAACATAAAATTTCTATCCTAGTCACTAATCATAACAATAATTAACAAGAATTTATATTACGTCATCCCCGACGATGGAAGAAGGTATAATATTATCTTCACACTCGAAGAAAGTCTAATAAGACTAGCTAATCTCAATCCAAAAGTCCTAATCAACTTACTAATTGAATTAGAAAAAAATTAGCGTCAATGGAGACAATATTAGCTAACAACTCTAGATCATCAACATAAGTTGGGTCTTAATGACTCAAGATTGCCTAATTCCTCTTTCCAAGCCAAGAATTCTCACAAATATACTCTAACATCCAACCAAGCATTTTATCAAACACTTGGAAGGCATAAAAGGAAAGCATAGTAAATGTGCAAGAATAATAAAATATAACAACTACCAATTGCAAGAAAGTAACAATGGTAACTCAAATCAATAATAAAGGAACATCAAACATCAAATAGCATTAAAAGAGATCCAAATCCAACATGAGTGCATGAACATAAAAGAGGCATAAAAGGAAAATTAACATCACGAACTATGAGATTGAGAGAGTAGAGCAAGGAATTACAAAGGAAACAAGATGAAAACAAAAAATTGGACCTAGATCTAATATGCAAAATAACTTAAGAATTCTAATTCTAGAGAGAAGAGGGAGCTTCTCTCTCTAGAAACTAAGCTACATGATGCCAATCCTACAACTATGTGCTCCCCCCTTTGCCCAAGCTTGAATTCTGCATGAAATACTCTCAGAAACGAGTTGGAATTGGGCCTGGGCAGCTCAGAAATCGCCCCACCATTTTTATTTTAATGAGGTCACGTGTGAGCAGTGACGCGTATGCATAGGTCACGCGTACGCGTCGCTGGGCATTTTTCTATCCACGCGTACACGTCATGTCACGCGTACGCGTCGTGAAGCGTTAGCATCTTGTCTGTCTTTTCCTAGTGAATTTGCATCTAAATTATTGAGTTTAATTAAGAATTAATTATATTTTAGCCACTATGGATGCTATTTTGAGTTTTGTGAAATTTTATTTATTTTAGGTAGCATTCGGATGGATTTGATGAAGTTTCTGCAGAGAAAGAGAAGAAACCAAGGAGATGGCAGCAATGAGCGACGCGCACGCGTGCTTGACACGTGCGCGTGATTTGGAGCTTTCCATGGCGACGCGTGCGCGTGAGTGACGCGTACGCGTGAATTGAAGAATTGCTCAGAGACGCGGCCGCGTGATCGGCGCGTCCGCGTGACTCGCAGAAAAGACCATCGACGTGGCCGCGTGACTGACGCGTACGCGTGACATGCGCCACGTGCAGAAACGCAGAAAATGCTGAGGGGTGATTTCTGGGCCCCATTTTAGCACTCAAGTTAGGTGCTGATCCAGTGAAGCCAAGTGGTCCCCACATTACAAGACACGGAGTAGTTAGTTAATTCTTATTTAAATTCAAATTTGATTTTAAAATAGGAAAAGATATTATTTTAATTTTAAAAATTAGATTTTAAATTAATTAGGATTAGTTATAAATAGGAGAGACTTCTCTTCTAAAAGGAGGAGGTTCCACCACATTACATTAGAGGGATTCCATTAGGGAATTCTATATAAATTTACATTCTACATTGCATGAGCAACTAAACCTCCACTGTTAAGGTTATGAGCTCTGTCTATTTGTATGGATTGATTTTATTACTTTTTCTATTTTAATTTATGTTTTGGATTTATATTTAAGAATTGTTTTCGTTCTTTATCTTATGAATTTGGGTGGAACGGAAGTATATCCCTCTTTCTATTTGAGTTCTTGTATAACTTGAAAAAGCTCTATACTTGAACAACATCTTGAAAACATATTCTCCTAAATTCTAATTATCTGGATTTAACGGGATACGTGACATATAATCCTTTTATTCTTTGGGTAATTAGAGTTTTTGTGGCATGCAAACTGGAATTTGATCATATACCCTTTAATTGGAATTAATTGACCAAGGAATTGGCAGTTAATGAATTTTAGAGGAAACTAGGAAGGTCTAAGGAATTAGGGTCTACTCACATATAGTTTGCCATAAATTAAATCCTACATAATTAAAATAGTTAGTAAGAAAAGTTAATCAGAAAAAATAGATAACTCTGATGCCTTAACTGTTTTCCCATATTTTATTTTTAACTTAATTACTTGCGTACCTGCCTTATGATATTTTCAACTTAACCTTTTAAACATCTCAATATCAAAACCAATTTCTGCTAGCCTAACTAAGCCAATCAATCAATCATTGTTGCTTGATCCATCAATCCTCGTGGGATCGACCCTTACTCACGTAAGGTATTACTTGGTACGACCCGGTGCACTTGCCGGTAAGTTTGTGGGTTGTAAAATACCGCATCAAGTTTTTGATAGTTGGAATATAGAGCATTGAAGTTTCTTTGGTTTTGACTTTGCCAACCAAAATTTGAATAGTTCCTCCATCCACCATAATATGAATCACTACTTGGGTGTGAGTAGTAATCCATGTGATCTCTCTCCATTATTTTTCCTTAGCACAAAATCCAGGGCATGCAGACGCGTGCCTGACGCTAACGCGTCATGATGAAGAATGCGCAACGTACGCGATCGCATGCCGTATGCGAACGCGTCGCTTGCGCCGCCCAGTTTTCTTTCTCTCTCTCCCAATCCTAATTCTCTCTTATTCTTTTATCTTTTTTTATTTTTTTCCTCATAATATTTGTCTCTTCTATTTTCAGTTCTTCTTTGGTTGAGGACAAGCAAACCTTTAAGTTTGGTGTTGATGCTACGTTTATAGGTATCCAATCGTCAAAAAAGGGAGGCAAATCATCTTCATGGAGGAGCACAACCTGAAGAATAAAGTGACCGCTAGGATAATTAAGGTGGTTGAGTTCTTTTCATTTTTATTCCTCCCCTCTTTTTCTATGTTATGTTCCGGTTTTCTGCTATTTTGCTTTGTTTGTTGCATATTAGAATCCTAGGACTAGTTTAGTTTTCTTTTAATTGCTTTAATTCTGAAAAGATGTTTCATGTACCACTCACTGAACTTGAATCTAAAAAGAAAAGAAAAGAAGTGATGTATTGCATGAGAAATTGAGTTAATTTTAAAAATTAGTCTTATTTACTTAAATGTGGTGGTATTTTCTGTAATTCTGAATGCATGACATGAACAGTGCATATTTTTTTTTATCGTGAAGTTTATGAATGTTAAAATTGTTGGATCTTGAAAGAATGATGAAAAAAAGAGAAATGTTATTGATAATCTGAAAAATTATAAAATTGATTCTTGAAGCAAGAAAAAACAGTGAAAACCACAAAGCTTGCGAAAAAAAACTTGATATATATATATATATATATATATATATATATATATATATATATATATATATAAAAGCAAGCAGAAAAAGCCAATAACCCTTTAAACTAAAAGGCAAAGGGTAAAAAGGATCCAAGGCTTTGAGCATTAATGGATAGGAGGGCCCAAAGGAATAAAATCCTGGCCTAAGCGGCTAAATCAAGCTATCCCTAACCATGTGCTTGTGGTGTGAAGGTGTCAAGTGAAAAACTTGAGACTGAGCGGTTAAAGTCGTGATCCAAAGCAAAAAGAGTGTGCTTAAAAACTCTAGGCATCTTTAATTAGGGACTCTAGCAAAGCTGAGTCACAATCTGAAAAGGTTCACCCAGTTATGTGACTGTGGCATTTATGTATCCGGTGGTAATACTGGAAAACAAAATGTCACGGCCAAGACTCATAAAGTAGCTGTGTTCAAGAATCAACATACTGAACTAGGAGAATCAACAACACTATCTGAATTCTGAGTTCCTATGGAAGCCAATCATTCTGAACTTCAAAGGATAAAGTGAGATGCCAAAACTATTCAGGATTACAGTTATAAACTCCACTATAAGAAGAGACATAAGCTTAATCGAACTCTCATTCTCATGCAAATTCACATCCTAAGCTTATATTAGTTTTGGTTGCTTGGGGACAAGCAACAGTTTAAGTTTGGTGTTGTGATGCGTGAGCATCTTGTCTATCTTTTCCTAGTGAATTTGCATCTAAATTGTTGAGTTTAATTAAGAATTAATTATATTTTATCCACTATGGATGCTATTTTGAGTTTTGTGCAATTTTATTTATTTTAGGCAGTATTCGGATGGATTTGATGAAGTTTCTGCAGAGAAAGAGAAGAAACCTAGGAGATGGCAGCAATGAGCGACGCGCACGCGTGCTTGACGCGTGCGCGTGATTTGGAGCTTTCCATGGCGACGCGTGCGCGTGACTAACGCGTACGCGTGAATTGAAGAATTGCTCAGAGACGCAGCCGCGTGACCGACGCGTCCGCATGACTCGCAGAAAAGACCATCGACGCGGCCGCGTGACTGACGCGTACGCGTGACATGCGCCACATGCAGAAACGCAGAAAACGCTGAGGGGTGATTTCTAGGCCCCATTTTAGCACTCAAGTTAGGCGCTGATCCAGTGAAGCTGATGAGCGGATAATTTGTACGCTTTTTGGCATTGTTTTTAGTATGTTTTTAGTATATTTTAACTAGTTTTTAGTATATTTTTATTAGTTTTTAGTTAAAATTCACTTTTCTGGACTTTACTATGAGTTTGTGTGTTTTTCTGTGATTTCAGGTATTTTCTGGCTGAAATTGAGGGTCCTGAGCAAAAATCTGATTCAGAGACTGAAAAGGACTGCAGATGCTGTTGGATTCTGACCTCCCTGCACTCAAAGTGGAATTTTCTGGAGCTACAGAAGCCCAATTGGCGCTCTCTCAACGGCATTGGAAAGTAGACATCCTGGGCTTTCCAGCAATATATAATAGTCCATACTTTGCCCGAGATTTGATGGCCCAAACCGGCGTTGCAAATCAGCCTCAGAATTCCCAGCGTTTAACGCTGGAACTGGCATAAAAATTGGAGTTAAACGCCCAAACTGGCATGAAAGCTGGCGTTTAACTCCAGATAAAGTCTCTACACATGAAAGCTTCAATGCTCAGCCCAAGCACACACTAAGTGGACCCAGAAGTGGATTTTTACGTCATTTACTCATTTCTGTATACCCTAGGTTACTAGCTTACTATTAATAGGATCTTTTGACATTGTATCTGTACCTCATGACACTTTACACATTTCTTGGTGTACTTCTCACGGCATGAGTCTCTAAACCCCATGGTTGGGGGTGAGGAGCTCTGCTGTGTCTTGATGGATTAATGCAATTACTACTGTTTTTCATTCAATCATGCTTGCTTCCATTCTAAGATATCACTTGTTCTTAACCCAGATGAATGTGATGATCCGTGACACTCATCATATTCTCAACTATGAACGTGTGCCTGACAACCACCTCCGTTCTATCTTAGATTGAGTAGATATCTCTTGGATTCCTTAACCAGAATCTTCGTGGTATAAGCTAGAACTGATGTCGGCATTCAAGAGAATCCGGAAGGTCTAAACCTTGTCTGTGGTATTCTGAGTAGGATTCAATGATTGAATGACTGTGACGAGCTTCAAACTCCTGAGGGCGGGGCGTTAGTGACAGACGCAAAAGAATCACTGGATTCTATTCCGGCCTGATTGAGAACCGACAGATGGATAGCCGTGCCGTGACAGGGTGCGTTGAACATTTCCACTGAGAGGATGGGAGGTAGCCACTGACAACGGTGAAACCCTTGCATACAGCTTGCCATGGAAGGAGCCTTGCGTGTTTGAAGAAGAAGACAGTAGGAAAGCAGAGATTCAGAAGATGGAGCATCTCCAAAACCTCAACATGTTCTCCATTACTGCAAAACAAGTACTTATTTCATGTTCTTTTACTTTTCACAATCAACCCTGATAATTATTGATATCCCGACTAAGATTTACAAGATAACCATAGCTTGCTTCAAGCCGACAATCTCCGTGGGATCGACCCTTACTCACGTAAGGTATTACTTGGACGACCCAGTGCACTTGCTGGTTAGTTGTGCGGGGTTGCAAAAGTGTGATTGCAATTTCGTGCACCAGAAGCCAAGTGGTCCCCACATTACAAGACACGGAGTAGTTAGTTAATTCTTATTTAAATTCAAATTTGATTTTAAAATAGGAAAAGATATTATTTTAATTTTAAAAATTAGATTTTAAATTAATTAGGATTAGTTATAAATAGGGGAGACTTCTCTTCTAAAAGGAGGAGGTTCCACCACATTACATTAGAGGGATTCCATTAGGGAATTCTATACAAATTTACATTCTACATTGCATGAGCAACTAAACCTCCACTGTTAAGGTTAGGAGCTCTGTCTATTTGTATGGATTGATTTTATTACTTTTCCTATTTTAATTTATGTTTTGGATTTATATTTAAGAATTGTTTTCATTCTTTATCTTATGAATTTGGGTGGAACGGAAGTATGACCCTCTTTCTATTTGAGTTCTTGTATAACTTGGAAAATCTCTATACTTGAACAACAGCTTGAAAACATATTCTCCTAAATTCTAATTATCTAGATTTAACGGGATACGTGACATATAATCCTTTTATTCTTTGGGTAATTAGAGTTTTTGTGGCATGTAAACTGGAATTTGATCATATACCCTTTAATTGAAATTAATTGACCAAGGAATTGGTAATTAATGAATTTTAGAGGAAACTAGGAAGGTCTAAGGAATTAGGGTCTAGTCACATATAGTTTGTCATAAATTAAATCCTACATAATTAAAATAGTTAGTAAGAAAAGTTAATAAAAAAAAATAGATAACTCTGAAGCCTTAACTGTTTTACCATATTTTATTTTTAACTTAATTACTTGCGTACCTGCCTTATGATATTTTCAACTTAACCTTTTAAACATCTCAATATCAAAACCAATTTCTGCTTGCCTAACTAAGCCAATCAATCAATCATTGTTGCTTGATCCATCAATCCTTATGGGATCGACCCTTACTCATGTAAGGTATTACTTGGTACGATCCGGTGCACTTGCTGGTAAGTTTGTGGGTTGTAAAATACCGCACCACGTCGCCATGCGACATCATATTCACGCGTGCGCGTTGGCGTGTGCACTCCAAATCCTTATTTTTGCATGAATTCTCTACTTTGCATGCTTTTCTCTTCACTCCTTTGACCCATTCCTAATCCTTTTCAATCTTAGATCACTCAACAAACACATCAAGGTATCTAGTTGAATCAAAGGTGAATAAAAATTTTCAATTTAAGGGCCTAAAAAGCATGTTTTCACACTTAAGCACAAATTAAGGGAGAATTACAAAACCATGCTATTTTATTGAATAAATGTGAGAAAAGGTGATAAAATCCCCCAAAATAAGCACAAGATAAACCATAAAATTGGGGTTTATTAAGACGCAACATCAAATCATACCATCTGAGCATCTCTTAAGCAGATAAGGTTCATCGCACAAGTAGTATTTGGCATCATTCAACAACTTTCTTACTTGCTGTTTAGTGTACTCCTTAGGGATGAACCTCATGGCCTTGTAGTTGGCAATTGATAAACCACTATTTTATGGTTTATCTTGTGCTCAATTGAGTAGTTTTTATCAACTCTTTACCCACTTATTCATATGTTTTCAGAGTGGGTACAGTTAGACATCTTCTACTATGGGCTTACAGAAAAAGCTCAGATGTCTTTAGACCACTCAGCTGGTGGATCTATACACATGAGGAAGACAATTGAAGAGGCTCAAGAGCTTATAGACACTGTTGCTAGAAATCAATATTTGTACTCTGGCAATGAGTTCTCTCCAAAAGAGGAAGTCATGGCAGTAGCCACTGATCCTAATCCTCAAGAACAGATGATTGAGCTTAATCAATAATTACACCTGATGACAAAATAGTTAGCGGAATTTAAAGAGATGCTCCATGAAACTAAAACTGCTAACAAGAACATAGAACTGCAGTTGAATCAAGCAAAACAGCAGATATCTAAACAGATAACAGAAGAATGTCAAGCAGTTCAACTAAGGAGTGGGAAGACATTGAATAACACTGCTCAAGGTAGCAAGAAGCCAAATAAGGAACAATTGACAGAGGATAACCAAACCACTATTCAAAATCCCTCTGAGGACAGTAAGAGCCCAGAGAGGATTACTTTTGGCGTTCAAACGCCAGAAAGGGGAGGAAAGCTGGCGTTAAACGCCCATTCCCTGCCCAGTTCTGGCGTTCAAACGCCAGAGAAGGGAGAGAAGTTGGCGTTAAACGCCCAATCTTCACCCAATTCTGGCGTTCAGACGCCAAGGGAGGATCAGACACCTGAGAGTGCTGACAGTAATCCCTCTAAAAAGGCTTCTTCAACCACTTCTGTAAGGAATAAACCTGCAGCATCTAAGGTTGAAGAATATAAAGCCAAGATGCCTTATCCTCAGAAACTCCGCCAAGCGGAACAGGATAAGCAATTTGCCCGCTTTGCAGACTATCTAAGGACTCTTGAAATAAAGATTCCGTTTGCAGAGGCACTTGAGCAAATACCTTCTTATGCTAAGTTCATGAAAGAAATCTTAAGTCATAAGAAGGATTGGAGAGAAACTGAAAAAGTATTTCTCACTGAAGAATGCAGTGCAGTCATTTTAAAAAGCTTACCAGAAAAGCTTCAAGATCCAGGAAGCTTTATGATACCATGCACATTAGAAGGTGCGTGCACCAAGACAGCCCTGTGTGACCTTGGAGCAAGTATCAATCTAATACCTGCATCCACTATCAGAAAGCTTGGGTTGACTGAAGAAGTCAAGCCAACCAGGATATGCCTCCAACTTGCTGATGGCTCCATTAAGTATCCATCAGGCATAATAGAGGACATGATTGTCAAGGTTGGGCCATTCGCCTCTCTAACTGACTTTGTGGTGCTGGAAATGGAGGAGCACAAGAGTGCAACTCTCATTCTAGGAAGACCTTTCCTAGCAACTGGACGAACTCTCATTGATGTACAAAAAGGGGAAGTAACCCTGAGAGTCAATGAGGATGAGTTCAAGTTGAATGCTGTAAAAGCTATGCAGCATCCAGACACACCAAATGACTGCATGGACGCTGACATTATTGACTCTCTAGTGGAAGAGATCAATATGACTGAAAGTCTAGAATCAGAGCTTGAGGACATCTTCAAAGATGCTCAGCCTGATCAAGAAGAGTCAGAGGAAACAAAGGAATTTTCGAAAATTCCTCAGGAGGAAGATAAGCCTCCCAAACTTGAACTCAAACCACTACCACCATCCCTGAAGTATGCATTTCTGGGAGAGGGTGACACTTTTCCTGTGATTATAAGCTCTGCTTTAAATCCACAGGAAGAGGAAGCACTGATTCAAGTGCTAAGGACACACAAGACAGCTCTTGGGTGGTCCATAAGTGATCTTAAGGGCATTAGCCTAGCCAGATGCATGCACAAGATCCTGTTGGAGGATAATGCCAAACCTGTGGTCCAACCACAGAGGAGGCTAAATCCAGCCATGAAGGAGGTGGTGCAGAAAGAGGTCACTAAATTACTAGAGGCTGGGATTATTTATCCTATTTCTGATAGCCCCTGGGTGAGCCCTGTCCAAGTTGTCCCAAAAAAGGGAGGCATGACAGTGGTTCATAATGAAAAAAATGAACTGGTTCCTACAAGGACAGTCACAGGGTGGCGTATGTGTATTGACTACAGAAGGATCAATACAGCCACCAGAAAGGATCATTTTCCTTTACCATTCATAGACCAAATGCTAGAAAGACTAGCTGGTCATGATTATTACTGCTTTTTGGATGGCTATTCAGGTTACAACCAAATTGCAGTAGATCCTCAGGACCAAGAGAAAACAGCATTTACTTGCCCTTCTGGCGTGTTTGCCTACAGGAGGATGCCTTTTGGTCTGTGTAATGCTCCTGCAACCTTTCAGAGATGCATGTTATCCATCTTCTCTGATATGGTGGAGAAATTCCTGGAAGTCTTCATGGATGACTTCTCAGTATATGGAGACTCATTCAGCTCCTGTCTTAATCACCTAGCACTTGTCCTGAAAAGGTGCCAAGAGACTAACCTGGTTTTAAACTGGGAGAAATGTCACTTTATGGTGACTGAAGGAATTGTCCTTGGACACAAGATTTCAAGCAGGGGAATAGAGGTGGATAAGGCAAAGGTAGAGGTAATTGAAAAATTACCACCACCTGCCAATGTTAAGGCAATCAGAAGCTTTCTGGGGCATGCAGGATTCTACAGAAGGTTTATAAAGGATTTTTTGAAAATTGCAAAACCTCTGAGTAATCTGCTAGCTGCTGACACACCATTTGTGTTTGACACACAGTGCATGCAGGCATTTGAGACCCTGAAAGCCAAGCTGGTCACAGCACCAGTCATCTCTGCACCAGACTGGACATTGCCATTTGAACTAATGTGTGATGCCAGTGACCATGCCATTGGTGCAGTGTTGGGACAAAGGCATAACAAGCTTCTGCACGTCATTTATTATGCCAGCCGTGTTCTAAATGATGCACAGAAGAATTACACAACCACAGAAAAAGAGTTACTTGCAGTGGTCTATGCCATTGACAAGTTTAGATCCTATCTAGTGGGATCCAAAGTGATTGTGTACACTGACCATGCTGCTCTTAAATACTTACTCACAAAGCAGGATTCAAAACCCAGGCTTATAAGATGGGTGTTGCTTCTGTAAGAGTTTGATATAGAAATAAGAGACAGAAAAGGGACAGAGAACCAAGTAGCTGATCATCTGTCCCGAATAGAACCAGTAGTTGGGGCGTCCCTCCCTTCTACTGAGATCTCTGAGACTTTCCCAGATGAGCAACTCTTTGCCATTCAGGAAGCTCCATGGTTTGCAGATATTGCAAATTATAAAGCTGTGAGGTTCATACCCCAGGAGTACAGCAGAGTGCAAAGAAAGAAATTAATTTCAGATGCCAAGTACTACCTATGGGATGAGCCATATCTCTTTAAGAGATGTGCAGACGGAATGATCCGCAGATGTGTACCCAGAGAAGAAGCACAAAGGATCCTATGGCACTGCCATGGATCACAGTATGGAGGACATTTTGGAAGTGAGCGAACAGCCACTAAAGTCCTCCAATGTGGCTTCTACTGGCCTACTCTCTATAAAGATGCCCGAGAGTTTGTGCGTAACTGTGACAGTTGCCAAAGAGCTGGTAACTTGCCTCACGGATATGCCATGCCTCAACAAGGGATATTAGAGATTGAATTGTTTGATGTATGGGGAATTGACTTCATGGGTCCATTTCCACCATCATACTCAAACACTTACATTCTGGTGGCAGTAGACTATGTATCTAAGTGGGTAGAAGCAATTGCTACACCCACTAATGATACCAAGACCGTGCTGAAATTCCTTCAGAAATACATCTTCAGCAGGTTTGGTGTTCCTAGAGTACTAATCAGTGATGGGGGCACTCATTTCTGCAATAGACAGCTATACTCTGCTATGGTCAGATATGGAATTAGCCACAAAGTGGCAACTCCGTATCATCCACAGACAAATGGGCAAGCTGAAGTCTCTAACAGAGAGCTAAAAAGAATCCTAGAACGGACTGTGATAGCCCGAAGAAAAGATTGGGCAAAGAGTTTGGATGATGCTCTGTGGGCATACAGAACAGCATTCAAGACTCCTATAGGAACCTCCCCATACCAACTGGTGTATGGGAAGGCTTGTCATCTGCCTGTGGAACTGGAACATAAAGCCTACTGGGCAACCAGGTTCCTAAACATGGATGCTCAGTTAGCTGGTGAAAAAAGATTGCTCCAACTAAATGAGCTAGAGGAGTTCAGACTCAATGCCTTTGAAAATGCAAAAATTTATAAGGAAAAGGCAAAGAAGTGGCATGACAAAAAGTTGTCATCCAGAGTCTTTGAGCCAGGACAAAAAGTTCTGCTATTCAACTCTAGACTCAGATTGTTCCCAGGAAAGCTTAAATCTCGTTGGAGGGGACCGTATGTGATTACAGAAGTATCACCATATGGATATGTTGAGCTCCAGGATGCTGAGTCTGACAAAAAGTTCATTGTTAATGGACAGAGGATCAAGCATTATCTTGAAAACAATTTTGAGCAAGAATGCTCAAAACTGAGACTTGAGTGATTCTCAGTGAAGGTCCAGCTAAAGACAGTAAAGAAGCGCTTGCTGGGAGGCAACCCAGTCATTAGCAGGTTATATGTTTTATTTCTACAGAGGTAATTATCAAAATTGAAGGAATTCACAGAGTTACAGAAGGATTCAGTGCAAAAAGCAGAGAAAAAGAGCTTACTGGCAAAAAAAACACCAGTAAGGGGCATTTTGGGCGTTAAACGCCCAGAATGGTGCCCATTCTGGGCGTTTAACGCCAGTAAGGGTGCCATTTTGGGCGTTAAACGCCAGAATGGGCACCATTCTGGGCGTTTAATGCCAGGTGTGCAGCATCCTGGGCGTTTAGCAAAACGCCCAGTGAGAAAGGGAATTCTGGCGTTTAACGCCAGCCAGGGCACCTGGCTGGGCGTTAAACGCCCACTTTGGCTAGCAAATGGGCGTTAAACGCCAGAATGGATGCCATTCTGGGCGTTTAATGCCAGAAAGGTGGGGGACCAAGATTTTGCTTTCCGATCAAATTTTTTCAAACTTTCTTTTTTTGACCCATACTTTTCTACATAAACACATTTCAACCTTTCATCATTCACCTTCAAATCTTCAAAAATCAAAATCATTCTTCAAATCTCTCTCAAATCAATCCCAAATCTTGTTCAAAAACTCACCCTTCTCTCAAAATCTCTCCACATCTTCTCAAATCTCCTTCCAATTTTTCGAAATCTCTTCTCCCCCTTATAAAAACACGTTCGGCCTCCTCATTCCCCCACACCATTCGAATTTGCTCTTTTCCTCTCTCTCTTCCTTCCTTTCTTTTGCTTGAGGACAAGCAAACCTCTAAGTTTGGTGTGCTTTTCCGTGATCACTAAGCCAATATTCATCAAGATCATGGCTCCTAAGGGAAAACAAATCAATTTAAGAGGAAAGAAAGAGAATAATCCAAAGAATCTTTGGAATCAAGAGAAGTTCTCAACCAAAGAACATGAAGACCATTATCACAAAATAATGGGTCTGAGGTGATGAGCGGATAATTTATATGCTTTTTGGCATTGTTTTTATATAGTTTTTAGTAAGTTTGAGCTACTTTTAGGGATGTTTTCATTAGTTTTTATGTTAAATTCACATTTCTGGACTTTACTATGAGTTTGTGTGTTTTTCTGTGATTTCAGGTAAATTCTGACTGAAATTGAGGGATTTGAGCAAAACTCTGAAGAAGGCTGACAAAAGGACTACTGATGCTGTTGGATTCTGACCTCTCTGCACTCGAAATGGATTTTCTGGAGCTACAGAACTCCAATTGGCGCGATCTCAACGGCGTTGAAAAGTAGACATCCAGGGCTTTCCAGCAATATATAATAGTCCATACTTTATTCGAAGAATGACGACGTAACTTGGCGTTGAACGCCAAGTACACGCTGCTGTCTGGAGTTAAACGCCAGAAAAACGTCATGATCCGGAGTTGAACGCCCAAAACACGTCATAACCTGGAGTTTGACGCCAAGAAATGCCTTAGCTCGTGGAATGATCAAGCTCAGCCCAAGCATACACCAAGTGGGCCCCGGAAGTGAATTTATGCATCAATTACTTACTCATGTAAACCCTAGTAGCTAGTCTAGTATATATAGGACATTTATCTATTGTATTAGACATCTTTGATCTCAGTTTTGTTTTATTCTTCATCTGAGGGGATCATTGATCACGTTAGAGAGGGCTGGCCATTCGGCCATGCCTGAACTCTTTGCTTATGTATTTTCAACGGTGGAGTTTCTGCACACCATAGATTAAGGGTGTGGAGCTCTGCTGTACCTCAAGTATTAATGAAATTCTATTATCTTTTATTCAAATCTCTATCTTATTCTTATTCCAAGATATTCATTCGTACCCAAGAACATGATGAATGTTATGAGTCAGATTACCCTCATTATCATTCTCACTTATGAACGCGCGTGATTGACAACCACTTCCGTTCTACATGCAACAGAGCTTGAATGCATATCTCTTAGATTCCCCAACAGAATCTTCGTGGTATAAGCTAGATAGATGGCGGCATTTATGAGGATCCGGAAAGTCTCACCTTGTCTGTGGTATTCCGAGTAGGATCCTGGGAATCCGGAAAGTCTCACCTTGTCTGTGGTATTCCGAGTAGGATTCCGGTAATGAATGACTGTGACGTGCTTCAAACTTTAACCTGCTGGGCGTTAGTGACAGACGCAAAAGAGGGATTCTATTCCAGTAGGAGCGGGAACCAACCGGTGATTAGCAGTACTGTGACAGAGTGCGTGCATTAGTTTTCACTGCGAGGATGGGATGTAGCCATTAGCCATGGGTGATGCCTCCAGACTGGTTAGCTGTGCGAGTGACAGCCGCACAGGGTATTTCCCCGAGAGGAAGAAAGTAGCCACAGTTGATGGTGAACCCCTATACAAAGCTTGCCATGGAAAAGAGTAAGAAGGATTGAGTAGAAGCAGTAGGAGGGCAGGCGTCCGAGAGCTCTACAGCATCTCCATCCGCTTATCTGAAATTCCCACCAATGAATCTGCATAAGTGTTCTATCCCTCTTTATTATATTCTATTTTATTATTTCATCTTTAAAATTCGAAAACCCATAAACAATTTTAATCTGCCTGACTGAGATTTGCAAGGTGACCATAGCTTGCTTCATACCAACAATCTCTGTGGATTCGACCCTTACTCACGTAAGGTTTATTACTTGGACGACCCAGTACACTTGCTGGTTAGTTGAACGGAGTTGTGAATTCAACCAATGCCATAATAATGATTTCATACAAAGACAAACAACTTGAAGAGAATATGGATCACAATTTCGTCCACCAAGTTTTTGGCGCCGTTGCCGGGGATTGTTCGAGTATGGACAACTGACGGTTCATCTTGTTGCTCAGATTAGGTAATTTTCTTTTCAAAAATCTTTTTCAAAAATTTTTCTTTTATTTTTTCGTTTTTCCAAAAAGTATTTTCGAAAAAATTAATAAAAATACAAAAAAATTAGAAAATCATAAAAATCAAAAATATTTTGTGTTTCTTGTTTGAAGTCTTGTGTTAATTTTTAAGTTTGGTGTCAATTGCATGTTTTTAAAATCTTTCTTGCATTTTTCGAAAATCTCATGCATTCATAGTGTTCTTCATGATCTTCAAGTTGTTCTTGACAAGTCTTCTTGTTTGATCTTGATGATTTCTTGTTTGGTGTTGTTTGTTGTTTTTCTTGTGCATTTTTGCATTCATATTTTCCATGCATTAAAGATTTCTAAGTTTGGTGTCTTGCATGTTTTCTTTGCATCAAAAATTTTTCAAAATTATGTTCTTGATGTTCATCATGATCTTCATAGTGTTCTTGGTGTTCATCTTGACATTCATAGCATTCTTGCATGCATCTTGTGTCTTGATCCAAAATTTTCATGTTTTGGGTCATTTTTGTGTTTTTCTTTAAAAATTCAAAAATCAAAAAATATCTTTTCCTTATTTCCCTCCAAAATTTCGAAATTTTGGGTTGGCTTGGTCAAAAATTTTTAAAATTAGTTGTTTCTTACAAGTCAAGTCAAAATTTCAATTTTAAAAAGCTTATCTTTTCAAAATCTTTTTCAAAAATCATATCTTTTTCATTTTTTTTATAATTTTCGAAAATTTCAAAAATCTTTTTCAAAATATTTTCAAAATCTTTTTCTTATCTTTTATATCTAATTTTCGAAAATTAACTAACAAGTAATGTGATTGGTTCAAAAAATTTGAAGTTTGTTACTTTCTTGTTAAGAAAGGTTCAATCTTTAAGTTCTAGAATCTTATCTTGTAGTTTCTTGTTAGTTAAGTAATTTTAAAAATTAAATCTTTTTCAAATATCTTTTTCAAATATATCTTTTTATCTTTTATCTTATCTTTTTCAAAAAATTTTTATCTTTTTCAAAATTTGATTTCAAAATATCTTATCTAACTTCTTATCTTCTTATCTTTTTCAAAATTTGATTTCAAATCTTTTTCAATCAACCAACTAACTTTTTGGTTGTTTCTTATCTTTTTCAAAACCACCTAACTACTTATCCCTCTCTAATTTTCGAAAATTCTCCCTCTCTTTTTCAAAAATTCTTTTTGTTTTAAATTTTAATTTTAATTATATTTTGTCTTTAATTTTCGAAAATCACTAACCTGTTTTCAAAAAAATTATTTTCGAAAATCCTCTCCTCTTTTCTTCTTCTATTTTTAATTACTAACACTTCTCTTCACCCCCTATCCTTACTCTTTATACAGACTATTCATTCTTTTTCATTCTTCTCCCCTTTCTCTTTCTACTAACATAAAGGAATCTCTATACTGTGACATAGAGGATTCCTTTTTCTTTTCTTGTTTTCTTCTCTTTCATATGAGCAGGAACAGGGAAAAGGGCACTCTTGTTGAAGTTGATCCAGAACCTGAAAGGACTCTGAAGAGAAAATTAAGAGAAGCTAAACTACAACAATCCAGAAATAACCTTTCAGAAATTTTCGAACAAGAGAAGGAGATGGCAGCCGAAAATAATAATAATAATAATGTAAGGAGAATGCTTGGTGACTTCACAAAGCCAACGTCCAAGTTTGATGGAAGAAGCATCTCCATTCCTGCCATTGGAGCCAATAACTTTGAGCTTAAGCCTCAACTAGTTGTTTTAATGCAACAAAACTGCAAGTTTTATGGACTTCCATCTGAAGATCCTTATCAGTTCTTAACTGAATTCTTGCAGATCTGTGAGACTGTAAAGACTAATGGAGTTGATCCTGAAGTCTACAGACTCATGCTTTTTCCTTTTGCTGTAAGAGACAGAGCTAGAATATGGTTGGATTCACAACCTAAGGATAGCCTGGACTCCTGGGATAAGCTGGTCACTGCCTTCTTGGATAAATTCTTTCCTCCTCAAAAGCTGAGCAAGCTGAGAGTGGATGTTCAAACCTTCAAACAAAAAGATGGTGAATCCCTCTATGAAGCTTGGGAAAGATACAAGCAGCTGACCAAAAGATGTCCATCTGACATGTTTTCAGAATGGACCCTATTAGATATATTCTATTATGGTCTCTCTGAATTTTCGAAAATGTCACTGGACCATTCTGCAGGTGGATCTATTCACCTAAAGAAAACGCCTGAAGAGGCTCAAGAACTCATTGACATGGTTGCAAACAACCAGTTCATGTATACCTCTGAAAGGAATTCCGTGAATAATGGGGTACCTCAGAAGAAAGGAGTTCTTGAAATTGATGCTCTGAATGCCATACTGGCTCAGAACAAAGTGTTGACTCAACAGGTCAACATGATCTCTCAAAATCTGAATGGATTACAACATGCATCCAACAGTACTAGAGAGGCAGCTTCTGAAGAAGCTTATGATCCTGAGAACCCTGCCATGGCAGAGGTTAATTATCTGGGTGAACCTTATGGAAACACTTATAACCCATCATGGAGAAATCATCCAAATTTCTCCTGGAAGGATCAACAAAAACCTCAACAAGGTTTTAACAATGGTGGACGCAATAGGCTGAATAATAGTAAGCCATATCCATCATCTTCTCAGCAACAGACAGAGAACTCTGAACAAAATAATTCCAATTTAGCTAATATAGTCTCTGATCTGTCAAAGGCCACTTTCAGTTTCATGAATGAAACCAGATCCTCCATTAGGAATTTGGAGGCACAAGTGGGCCAGCTGAGTAAGAAGGTTATTGAAACTCCTCCCAGTATTCTCCCAAGCAATACAGAAGAAAATCCAAAAGGAGAGTGCAAGGCCATTGATTTAATCAGAGTGGCCGAATGCATCAAGGAGGAGGAGGACGAAAATCCTAGTGAGAAAGACCTCCTGGGACGTTCCTCAAGCAAGAAGGAGTTCCCTATTAAGGATCCTGAGGAATCTGAGGCTCTTACAGAGACCATAGAGATTCCATTAAATCTCCTTCTGCCATTCATGAGCTCTGACTATTATTCATCCTCTGAAGAGGATGAAGATGTGACTGGAGAGCAAGTTGCTCAATATTTAGGAGCTATCATGAAGCTGAATGCCAAGCTATTTGGTAATGAGACTTGGGAAAGTGAACCTCCCTTGCTCATTAGTGACTTAGATACTTGGATTCAGGAAACTCTACCTCAAAAGAAACAAGATCCTGGCAAGTTCTTAATACCTTGCACCATTGGCACCATGAGCTTTGAAAAAGCTCTATGTGATCTTGGGTCAGGAATAAACCTTATGCCACTCTCTGTAATGGAGAAGCTGGGAATCATTGAGGTACAACCTGCCTTGTTCTCATTACAATTGGCAGATAAGTCAGTAAGACAAGCTTATGGAATAGTGGAGGACGTTCTAGTAAAAGTTGAAGGCTTTTACATCCCTGCTGATTTCATTATCCTAGATACTAGGAAGGAAGATGATGAATGCATCATCCTAGGAAGACCTTTCCTAGCCACAGCAGAAGCTGTGATAGATGTCAACAAAGGAGAGTTAGTCCTTCAATTGAATGGGGAATACCTTGTGTTTCAAGCACATGGTCATCCCTCTGTGACAAAAGAGAGTAAGCATGAAGAACTTCTCTCAGTTCAGAGTCAAGAAGAACCCACACAGTCAAACTCTAAGTTTGGTGTTGTGAGGCCACAACCAAACTCTAAGTTTGGTGTTCAAATTCCATATCCAAACTCTAAGTTTGGTGTGGAGACAACACACTAAATTGACTTGATCATCTTGTGGCTCCATGAGAGCCACTGTCAAGCTATTGACATTAAAGAAGCGCTTGTTGGGAGGCAACCCAATTTTATTTATCTAATTTTATTTTATTTTGTTTTGGTGTTATTTTTGTGTTGAATTAGGTACATGATCATGAGGAGTCACGAAAAAATCAAAAAAATTAAAAACAGAGTCAAAAACAGAAGAAAAAAATTTTTCACCCTGGGGCAGCGCAGACTGGCGTTCAACGCCAGTAAGATGCATCTGGCTGGCGTTTAACGCCAGAACAGAGCATCTTTGTGGCGCTGAACGCCCAAAACAAGCAACAACCTGGCGTTTAACGCCAGGATGCGCACACAGAGGACAATCTGGCGCTGAACGCCAGAAACAAGCTTGAAACTGGCGTTCAACGCCAGAAACAAGCATCACATGGGCGGTTAACGCCCAGAACATGCACCAATGGGCGTTTGAACGCCAGAATGATGCATGAAGGCAATTTACACGCCTATAGGGTGAAGGAATGGTATTTCTTTTCACCTCAGGATCTGTGGACCCCACAGGATCCCCACCTCAGGATCTGTGGACCCCACAGGATCCCCACCTACCTTTTCTTTTAATCCTAATCACACTCTCCTAATCCAAATCTCATTTTCAATGTCACACTTCCCAAAAACCTTCACCAATCACCTCAATTCCTCTTCCCAATTTCCCCATGCACCATTCACATCAACCTCCTCTTCCCCATAAACCACCTACCCTCATAAAATTCAAATTCATTTTCCCACCCTTTCCCACCCAAAATGGCCGAAACCTCACCCTCCCCCCTCCCTATAAATACCTCTCTTTTCTTCTTCATTTTCACAACAAAAACCCCTTCTTCTCTCATATAGCCGAACCCCCTCCTCTCCTTCTCTACCAACACTCTCTTCTTCTTCTTCTACTCTTCTTTTCTTTTTTGCTCGAGGACGAGCAAATTTTAAGTTTGGTGTGGTAAAAAGCCTAAGCTTTTTATTTTTCATTCACCATCAATGGCACCTAAGACCGGAGTTTCCTCAAGAAAAGGAAAAGGGAAGGTAAAAGCTTCCACTTCCGAGTCATGGGAGAAGGAGAGATTCATCTCCAAGAGCTACCAAGACCACTTCTATGATGTTGTGGCAAAGAAGAAGGTGATCCCCGAGGTCCCTTTCAAGCTCAAAAAGAATGAGTATCCGGAAATCCGACATGAAATTCAAAGAAGAGGGTGGGAAGTCATAACCAACCCCATGCAACAAGTCGGAATATTGATGGTTCAAGAGTTCTATGCTAATGCATGGATCACTAGGAACCATGATCAAAGTATGAACCCGAATCCAAAGAACTATCTCACAATGGTTCGGGGGAAATACTTAGATTTCAGTCCGGAAAATGTGAGGTTGGCGTTTTATCTACCCATGATGCAAGGTGATGAACGCCCCTACACAAGAAGGGTCAACTTTAATCAAAGGTTGGACCAAGTCCTTGCGGACATTTGTGTGGAAGGCACCCAATGGAGAGTAGACTCCAAAGGCAAACCAGTCCAACTAAGAAGACTAGACCTCAAGCCTGTAGCTAGAGGATGGTTGGAGTTCATCCAAAGATCCATCATCCCTACAAGCAACCGATCTGAAGTTACTGTGGATCGGGCCATCATGATTCATAGCATCATGATTGGAGAGGAAGTAGAGGTTCATGAAGTCATCTCTAATGAACTCTACAAAATAGCTGACAAGCCTTCATACATGGCACGGCTAGCCTTCCCCCACCTCATATGCCATTTGTGCTACTCAGCTGGAGTTATCATAGATGGAGATGTCTCCATTGAAGAAGACAAGCCCATCACAAAGAAGAGGATGGAGCAAACAAGAGAAGTTCCTCACGGCCCCCAAGAAGAACATGAGGAAACTCATCATCAACAAATGCCTCAAGGAATGCACTTTCCTCCCAACAACTATTGGGAGCAACTTAGTACCTCTTTGGAAGACTTGAGCCATAATGTTGAACAATTAAGGATGGAACACCATGAACACGCCCTCACTCTCCAAGAAATAAGAGAAGATCAAAGAGCAATGAGGGAGGAGCAACAAAGGCAAGGAAGGGACATAGAAGAGTTGAAGAACATCATTGGTCCTTCAAGAAGAAGACGCCACTAGAGGTGGATTCATTCCTTGTTCTTTATTTTCTTTCTGTTTTCGGTTTTTAAGTATTATGTTTATCTATGTTTTTGTGTCTCTACTTCATGATCATTAGTGTGTAACCATGCCTTAAAGCTATGAATAAAATCCATTAGTCTTTCACCTCTCTTAAAAGAAAAATGTTTTAATTCAAAAGAACAAGAAGTACATAATTTTCGAAATTATTAGTGAATTTAATTATATTGATGTGGTGACAATAATTTTTGTTTTCTGAATGAATGAATGAACAGTGCATATTTTTGATCTTGTTGTTTATGAGTGTTAAAATTGTTGGTGCTTGAAAGAATGATGAACAAAGAGAAATGTTATTGATGATCTGAAAAACATCATGAAATTGATTCTTGAAGCAAGAAAAAGCAGTGAAAAAAAAAGTGGCGAAAATTTTAAAGCAAGGATCCAAGGCTTTGAGCATTAATGGATAGGAGGGCCCAAGGAAATTAAAATCCAGGCCTAAGCGGCTAAATCAAAGCTGTCCCTAACCATGTGCTTGTGTCATGAAGGTCCAAGCAAAAAGCTTGAGACTGAATGGTTAAAGTTGTGATCCAAAGCTAAAGAGTGTACTTAAGAGCTCTGGACACCACTAACTGGGGACTTTAGCAAAGCTAAGTCACAATCTGAAAAGGTTCACCCAGTTATGTGTCTGTGGCATTTGTGTATCCGGTGGTAATACTGGAAGACAAAATGCTTAGGGCCACAGCCAAGACTCATAAGTAGCTGTGTTCAAGAATCAACATGCCTAACTAGGAAAGTCAATAACACTATCTGAAATTCTAAGTTCCTAGAGAAGCCAATCGCTCTAAACTACAAAGGAAAAAGTGAGATGCCAAAACTGTTCAGAAGCAAAAAGCTACAAGTCCCGCTCATGTAATTAAGTTAATATTCATTGATATTTTGGACTTTATAGTATATTCTCTTCTTTTATCCTATTTGATTTTCAGTTGCTTGGGGACAAGCAACAATTTAAGTTTGGTGTTGTGATGAGCGGATAATTTATACGCTTTTTGGCATTGTTTTTATATAGTTTTTAGTAAGTTTGAGCTACTTTTAGGGATGTTTTCATTAGTTTTTATGTTAAATTCACATTTCTGGACTTTACTATGAGTTTGTGTGTTTTTCTGTG
The DNA here is from genome assembly GCF_003086295.3 of Arachis hypogaea. Lineage (NCBI taxonomy): Eukaryota > Viridiplantae > Streptophyta > Magnoliopsida > Fabales > Fabaceae > Arachis > Arachis hypogaea. The sequence continues at coordinate 84,203,786 of NC_092041.1, forward strand.
ATTTCAGGTAAATTCTGACTGAAATTGAGGGATTTGAGCAAAACTCTGAAGAAGGCTGACAAAAGGACTACTGATGCTGTTGGATTCTGACCTCCCTGAACTCAAAATGGATTTTCTGGAGCTACAGAACTCCAATTGGCGCGCTCTCAACGGCGTTGGAAAGTAGACATCCAGGGCTTTCCAGCAATATATAATAGTCCATACTTTATTCGAAGAATGACGACGTAACTTGGCGTTGAACGCCAAGTACACGCTGCTGTCTGGAGTTAAACGCCAGAAAAACGTCATGATCCGGAGTTGAACGCCCAAAACACGTCATAACCTGGAGTTTGACGCCAAGAAATGCCTTAGCTCGTGGAATGATCAAGCTCAGCCCAAGCATACACCAAGTGGGCCCCGGAAGTGGATTTATGCATCAATTACTTACTCATGTAAACCCTAGTAGCTAGTCTAGTATATATAGGACATTTATCTATTGTATTAGACATCTTTGATCTCAGTTTTGTTTTATTCTTCATCTGAGGGGATCATTGATCACGTTAGAGAGGGCTGGCCATTCGGCCATGCCTGAACTCTTTGCTTATGTATTTTCAACGGTGGAGTTTCTGCACACCATAGATTAAGGGTGTGGAGCTCTGCTGTACCTCAAGTATTAATGAAATTCTATTATCTTTTATTCAAATCTCTATCTTATTCTTATTCCAAGATATTCATTCGTACCCAAGAACATGATGAATGTTATGAGTCAGATTACCCTCATTATCATTCTCACTTATGAACGCGCGTGATTGACAACCACTTCCGTTCTACATGCAACAGAGCTTGAATGCATATCTCTTAGATTCCCCAACAGAATCTTCGTGGTATAAGCTAGATAGATGGCGGCATTTATGAGGATCCGGAAAGTCTCACCTTGTCTGTGGTATTCCGAGTAGGATCCTGGGAATCCGGAAAGTCTCACCTTGTCTGTGGTATTCCGAGTAGGATTCCGGTAATGAATGACTGTGACGTGCTTCAAACTTTAACCTGCTGGGCGTTAGTGACAGACGCAAAAGAGGGATTCTATTCCAGTAGGAGCGGGAACCAACCGGTGATTAGCAGTACTGTGACAGAGTGCGTGCATTAGTTTTCACTGCGAGGATGGGATGTAGCCATTAGCCATGGGTGATGCCTCCAGACTGGTTAGCTGTGCGAGTGACAGCCGCACAGGGTATTTCCCCGAGAGGAAGAAAGTAGCCACAGTTGATGGTGAACCCCTATACAAAGCTTGCCATGGAAAAGAGTAAGAAGGATTGAGTAGAAGCAGTAGGAGGGCAGGCGTCCGAGAGCTCTACAGCATCTCCATCCGCTTATCTGAAATTCCCACCAATGAATCTGCATAAGTGTTCTATCCCTCTTTATTATATTCTATTTTATTATTTCATCTTTAAAATTCGAAAACCCATAAACAATTTTAATCTGCCTGACTGAGATTTGCAAGGTGACCATAGCTTGCTTCATACCAACAATCTCTGTGGATTCGACCCTTACTCACGTAAGGTTTATTACTTGGACGACCCAGTACACTTGCTGGTTAGTTGAACGGAGTTGTGAATTCAACCAATGCCATAATAATGATTTCATACAAAGACAAACAACTTGAAGAGAATATGGATCACAATTTCGTCCACCATGAGGTCAGTGATCCCGGAAGTTAAATTTGATCTGAAAGAAGATGAATATCCGGGGATCCAAGAGCAAATTCGAAACAGAGGATGGGAAGTTCTTTCCAATCCTGAGATAAAGGTTGGAAGAAATATGGTTCAGGAATTCTACTCAAATCTGTGGCTGACAGATAAACAGAGAATGACTGGAACTGCTTACCATACTTACAGAACCATGGTCAGAGGGAAAGTTATATACTTCCATCTGGACAAAATAAGAGAAATCTTCAAATTGCCTCAACTGCAAGATGATCCTGAATCCTTTAATAGGAGAATGGTGAGAGCAGATAAAGGGTTGGATCAAGTTCTAGAGGACATATGCCTCCCTGAAACTAAGTGGATAACCAATTCAAAGGGTGTCCCAAACCAACTCAAGAGGGGAGACCTCAAACCAATTGCAAGAGGTTGGCTAGACTTTATTGGGCATTCCATCTTGCCTACTAGCAACCATTCTGAGGTCACTATCAAGAGAGCAGTGATGATTCATTGCATCATGCTTGGAAAAGAAGTGGAGGTTCATCATCTGATTGCTTGTGAGATCTACACAATTGCAAATAAGAATTCCACTGAGGCCAAACTGGCTTACCCAAGCTTGATCTCCTTGCTCTGTAAAGAGGCTGGGGTAAAGATGGAAGTAGATGAATTCATACCCATTGAACATCCAATCACCAAGAAGTCAATGGAAGGACAAATGCAAGACAACTCTATCAAAAGGAGGGCGCAGGAGTTCCTCCCTGAATTTCCTGAAATTGGCTACTGGGCCAGCCTAGAAGCATCTATCACCAAGTTGCAAGAAACTATGGAGCAACTTAAGGAAGAACAGCAGAATCAGAACTGCATGCTCTGCAAATTGCTGAAGGAACAAGAGAAGCAGGGGCGTGAACTTCAAGAACTGAAACGCCAAAAATTCTCCCCTCAATTTGAGGGAGCATCCACTTCTCAAAATCAAGGTTGTTGAGTCCTAACTCTGTGAAAACCTCTATCATTAGGAGCCTATTTAAATTTTTGTTTTCTATTTTTTTAGTCTCATCTTATATCTATTTTTGAGTCTTGTTCTTAATTCATAATTAATAAAATTTAAAATTCATGTCTTAAAGCTATGAATGTCCTATGAATCCATCACCTCTCTTGAATGAAAAATGCTTTAATCACAAAAGAACAAGAAGTACAGGATTTTGAATTTATCTTGGAAACTAGTTGAATTAGTTTGATGAGGTGACAATATTTTTTTTGTTTTCCAAATGAATGCTTGAACAGTGCATATGTCTTTTGAATTTGTTGTTGTGAGAATGTTAAAATTGTTGGCTCTTGAAAGAATGAGGGAAAAAGAGAACTGTTATTGAGGATCTGAAAAATCATTAGATTGATTCTTGAAGCAAGAAAAAGCAGTGATTCAAAAAAAACCGAAAAAAAAGGAGAGAAGAAAAAGAAAGAAATAAAGTTGTGATCCGAGGCAAAAAGAGTGTGCTTAAGAACCCTGGACACCTCTAATTGGGGACTCTAGCAAAGCTGGGTCATAATCTGAAAAGGTTCACCCAAGTATGTGTCTGTGGCATGTATGTATCCGGTGGTAATACTGGAAGACAGAGTGCTTTGGGCCACAGCCAAGACTCATACACTAGCTATGTTCAAGAATCATTATACTTAACTAGGAGAATCAATAATACTATCTGAGTTCTGAGTTCCTATAGATGCCAATCATTCTGAACTTCAAAGGATAAAGTGAGATGCCAAAACTGTTCGGAAGCAAAAAGCTACTAGTCCCGCTCATCTAATTGGAGCTGAGTTTCCTTGATATTTTGGAGTCTATAGTATATTCTCTTCTTTTTATCTTATTTGATTTTCAGTTGCTTGAGGACAAGCAACAATTTAAGTTTGGTGTTGTGATGAGCGGATAATTTGTACGCTTTTTGGCATTGTTTTTAGTATGTTTTTAGTATATTTTTACTAGTTTTTAGTATATTTTTATTAGTTTTTAGTTAAAATTCACTTTTTTGGACTTTACTATGAGTTTGTGTGTTTTTCTGTGATTTCAGGTATTTTCTGGCTGAAATTGAGGGTCCTGAGCAAAAATCTGATTCAGAGACTGAAAAGGACTGCAGATGCTGTTGGATTCTGACCTCCCTTCACTCAAAGTGGAATTTTCTGGAGCTATAGAAGCCCAATTGGCGCGCTCTCAACGGCATTGGAAAGTAGACATCCTGGGCTTTCCAGCAATGTATAATAGTCCATACTTTGCCTGAGATTTGATGGCCCAAACTGGCGTTGCAAATCAGCCTCAGAATTCCCAGCGTTTAACGCTGGAACTGGCATAAAAATTGGAGTTAAACGCCCAAACTGGCATGAAAGCTGGCGTTTAACTCCAGAAAAAGTCTCTACACATGAAAGCTTCAATGCTCAGCCCAAGTACACACTAAGTGGACCCAGAAGTGGATTTTTACGTCATTTACTCATTTCTGTATACCCTAGGTTACTAGCTTACTATTAATAGGATCTTTTGACATTGTATCTGTACCTCATGACACTTTACACGTTTCTTGGTGTACTTCTCACGGCATGAGTCTCTAAACCCCATGGTTGGGGGTGAGGAGCTCTGCTGTGTCTTGATGGATTAATGCAATTACTACTATTTTTCATTCAATCATGCTTGCTTCCATTCTAAGATATCACTTGTTCTTAACCCGGATGAAAGTGATGATCCGTGACACTCATCATATTCTCAACTATGAACGTGTGCCTGACAACCACCTCCGTTCTATCTTAGATTGAGTAGATATCTCTTGGATTCCTTAACCAGAATCTTCGTGGTATAAGCTAGAACTGATGGCGGCATTCAAGAGAATCCGGAAGGTCTAAACCTTGTCTGTGGTATTCTGAGTAGGATTCAATGATTGAATGACTGTGACGAGCTTCAAACTCCTGAGGGCGGGGCGTTAGTGACAGACGCAAAAGAATCACTGGATTCTATTCCGGCCTGATTGAGAACCGACAGATGGATAGCCGTGCCGTGACAGGGTGCGTTGAACATTTCCACTAAGAGGATGGGAGGTAGCCACTGACAACGGTGAAACCCTTGCATACAGCTTGCCATGGAAGGAGCCTTGCGTGTTTGAAGAAGAAGACAGTAGGAAAGCAGAGATTCAGAAGATGGAGCATCTCCAAAACCTCAACCTGTTCTCCATTACTGCAAAACAAGTACTTATTTCATGTTCTTTTACTTTTCACAATCAACCCTGATAATTATTGATATCCCGACTAAGATTTACAAGATAACCATAGCTTGCTTCAAGCCGACAATCTCCGTGGGATCGACCCTTACTCACGTAAGGTATTACTTGGACGACCCAGTGCACTTGCTGGTTAGTTGTGCGGGGTTGCAAAAGTGTGATTGCAATTTCCTGCACCAGAAGCCAAGTGGTCCCCACATTACAAGACACGGAGTAGTTAGTTAATTCTTATTTAAATTCAAATTTGATTTTAAAATAGGAAAAGATATTATTTTAATTTTAAAAATTAGATTTTAAATTAATTTGGATTAGTTATAAATAGGGGAGACTTCTCTTCTAAATGGTGGAGGTTCCACCACATTACATTAGAGGAATTCCATTAGGGAATTCTATACAAATTTACATTCTACATTGCATGAGCAACTAAACCTCCACTGTTAAGGTTAGGAGCTCTGTCTATTTGTATGGATTGATTTTATTACTTTTTCTATTTTAATTTATGTTTTGGATTTATATTTAAGAATTGTTTTCGTTCTTTATCTTATGAATTTGGGTGGAACGGAAGTATGACCCTCTTTCTATTTGAGTTCTTGTATAACTTGGAAAATCTCTATACTTGAACAACAGCTTGAAAACATATTCTCCTAAATTCTAATTATCTGGATTTAATGGGATACGTGACATATAATCCTTTTATTCTTTGGGTAATTAGAGTTTTTGTGGCATGTAAACTGGAATTTGATCATATACCCTTTAATTGGAATTAATTGACCAAGGAATTGGTAGTTAATGAATTTTAGAGGAAACTAGGAAGGTCTAAGGAATTAGGGTCTAGTCACATATAGTTTGTCATAAATTAAATCCTACATAATTAAAATAGTTAGTAAGAAAAGTTAATCAAGAAAAATAGATAACTCTGAAGCCTTAACTGTTTTACCTTATTTTATTTTTAACTTAATTACTTGCGTACCTGCCTTATGATATTTTCAACTTAACCTTTTAAACATCTCAATATCAAAACCAATTTCTGCTTGCCTAACTAAGCCAATCAATCAATCATTGTTGCTTGATCCATCAATCCTTATGGGATCGACCCTTACTCATGTAAGGTATTACTTGGTACGATCCGGTGCACTTGCCGGTAAGTTTGTGGGTTGTAAAATACCGCACCACGTCGCCATGCGACATCATATTCACGCGTGCGCGTTGGCGTGTGCACTCCAAATCCTTATTTTTGCATGAATTCTCTACTTTGCATGCTTTTCTCTTCACTCCTTTGACCCATTCCTAATCCTTTTCAATCTTAGATCACTCAACAAACACATCAAGGTATCTAGTTGAATCAAAGGTGAATAAAAATTTTCAATTTAAGGGCCTAAAAAGCATGTTTTCACACTTAAGCACAAATTAAGGGAGAATTACAAAACCATGCTATTTCATTGAATAAATGTGAGAAAAGGTGATAAAATCCCCCAAAATAAGCACAAGATAAACCATAAAATTGGGGTTTATCAAGACGCAACATCGAATCATACCATCTGAGCATCTCTTAAGCAGATAAGGTTCATCGCACAAGTAGTATTTGGCATCATTCAACAACTTTCTTACTTGCTGTTTAGTGTACTCCTTAGGGATGAACCTCATGGCCTTGTAGTTGGCAATTGATAAACCACTATTTTATGGTTTATCTTGTGCTCAATTGAGTAGTTTTTATCAACTCTTTACCCACTTATTCATATGATTTGCATTTTTTACATTTTCCTTCCTGATTCTGTGCTATGATTGAAAACATGCTTCTTTGGCTTTTATTTCATTTTATTTAATCCTCTCTTATTACCATTAGATACCTTGATATGTGTGTTAAGTGATTTCAGGAATTACAGGGCAGGAATGGCTTAGAGGATGGAAAAGAAGCATGCAAAAGTGGAAGGAATACAAGAAGTTGAAGGAACTGCAAAGCTGTCAGCCTGACCCTCTCGCACTAAAACGATCATAACTTGAGCTACAGAGATCCAAATGATACGGTTCCACTTGCGTTGGAAAGCTAATGTCCGGGGCTTCGATTTGATATAAAATTTGCCATAGTGGCCATACCGCTATGTGACGCGAACACGTGATCCACGCGGACGCGTTGCAGTGACGAAAATCAGCGTGGCAGATTTCTTCTCCAACGATTTCTGGGCTGTTTTCGACCCAGTTTGCGGCACAGAAAACACAGATTAGAGGCTATAAAGTGGGGGAATCCATTCATTCATAATAAGGCTCTGATAGTTCATAATTTTAGGATTAGATGTAGTTTTTAGAGAGAGATGTTCTCTCCTCTCTTTTAGGATTCGGATTAGGATTAGGAATTCATCTTCTTCAATCACAGGTTCAATATTCCTTTTATTTTCTCAATTTATTTTATGAACTCTTTATGTTTGGATTGATTTTATATTTAATATAATTTGAGGTATTTTCAGATCTATGATTTGTTTCTTTTATTTATAATATAAATAATTTGGATTTTTCCCTTTTGGCTTTGGTTGAGTAATTGGTGACGCTTGAGCTGCCAAATAAAGCAGTGGTTGAAATTGGGAGTTGCTAATTGATTTGAGTTCCAATAACTCTAGCCTTTCCAAAGGAAAGACTAGGACTTTAGGTATCAAATTAATTAGTCTACTTGACCTTCCTTTGTTTAGTAAAGGTTAACTAAGTGGGATTAAAATCCAATTCTCATCACAATTGATAAGGATAGGACTTCCAGCTCTTGTACCTTGCCAAAGGTTTATTTTACAGTTATTATTATTTTATTTTACTTGTCATTCAACTAACTTTTTACCTTAATCCAAAATCCCAAAACACACTTTTTCATAACCAATAATAAGAACATACCTCCCTGCAATTCTTTGAGAAGACGACCCGAGGTTTAAATACTCGGTTATCAATTTCAAAGAGGTTTGTTACTTGTGACAACCAAAACGTTTGTAAGAAAGGTTGATTGCTTGGTTTAGTAACTATACTTACAACGAGATTTTACTATAACCTCTAAACCATCAATCTTCAGCTCTTCAGCAATACCTGCAAACCATAGAGCTCTCTGAATTATGAAGAGTTGCTCATCCGGGAAGGTCTCAGTTACAGCAATGGGGGGTGGCGTCCCTTCTTCAGGTTCGGTCCTGGACAGATGACCAGCCACTTGATTTTTTTATCCTTTCCTATGTCAAACTCGTGAAGAAGCAGTACCCACTTGATCAATTTTGGTTTAGAATCCTGCTTGATTAGAAGGTACTTAAGAGCAGCATGGTCAGTATAAACAATAACCTTAACCAATTAAATAGGATATAAACTTATCAAATGCATAAACTACAACTAGTAATTCTTTCTTTGTAGTGGTGTAATTCATTTGCGCGTCACATAACACACGACTGCCATAGTAAATGACGTGCATAAACTTGTCTTGCCTCTGCCCCCAAGACAGCCCCTATAGCATAATGGTGGACGAAATTGTGATCCATATTCTTTTGTACTTGTATGAAATCATTATTGTGGCACCAGTTGAATTCACAACTCCGTTCAACTAACCAGCAAGTGTACTGGGTCGTCCAAGTAATAAACCTTACGCGAGTAAGGGTCGATCCCACAGAGATTGTTGGTGTGAAGCAAGCTATGGTCACCTTGTAAATTTCAGTTAGGCAGATTAAATTGGTTTATGGGTTTTCGGAAATTAATAATAGAAAGAAAATAAAAGGGATAGAAATACTTATGTAAATTAATAGTGGGAATTTCAGATAGGTGTATGGAGATGCTGTGTTCCTCTTGAAACTCTGCTTTACTACTCGCTCTTCTTTCAATTCTTCTTATTCCTTTCCATGGCAAGCTGTATGTAGGGCATCACCATCATCGGTGGCTACTTTCAATTCTCTCGGGAAAATGGTCCTATGCGCTGTCACTGCACGGCTAATCGTCTGGAGGCATCACCCTTGGTTGATGGCTACATCCCATCCTCTCAGTGAAAATGGTCCAAATGCTCTGTCACAGCATGGCTAATCATCTGTCGGTTCTCAATCAGGTTGGAATAGAATCCATTGATTCTTTTGCGTCTGTCACTAACGCCCAGCCTTCAGGAGTTTGAAGCTCGTCACAGTCATTCAATACCGGAATCCTACTCGGAATACCACAGACAAGGTTAGACTTTCCGGATTCCTAGGATCCTACTCGGAATACCACAGACAAGGTTAGACTTTCCGGATCCTCATGAATGCCGCCATCCATCTAGCTTATACCACGAAGATTCTGTTGGGGAATCTAAGAGATATGCGCCCGGCCTAGAGTAGAACGGAAGTGGCTGTCAGTCACGCACGTTCATAGGTGAGAATGATGATGAGTGTCACGGATCATCACATTCATCAAAGTGTTGTGCAACGTATATCTTGGAATAAGAACAAAAGAGAATTGAATAAAAAGTAATAGTGATTGTATTGAAACTTGAGGTACAGCAGAGCTCCACACCCTTAATCTATGGTGTGCAGAAACTCCACTGTTGAAAATACATAAGTAAAAGGTTCAGGCATGGCCGAATGGCCAGCCCCCTTGAGTGATCAAGAGACCGAATAATCAAAGGCTAAACAGTCAAGAGATTAAACTGTCAAAAGATGTCTAATACAATAGTAACTTATCCTTTTTATACTAGACTAGCTACTAGGGTTTACATGAGTAAGTAATTGATGCATAAATCCACTTCCGGGGCCCACTTGGTGTATGCTTGGGCTGAGCTTGATCTATCCACGAGCTGAGGCTTTTCTTGGAGTTGAACTCCAAGTTATGACGTGTTTTGGGCGTTCAACTCCGGATCATGACGTTTTTCTGGCGTTTAACTCCAGACAGTAGCATGTACTTGGCGTTCAACGCCAAGTTACATCGTCAATTTCCAAATAAAGCTCTGGATGTCTACTTTCCAACGCCGTTGAGGGTGCGCCATTTGGAGTTCTGTAGCTCGAGAAAATCCACTTCTAGTGCAGGGAGGTCAGATTCCAACAGCATCAGCAGTCCTTTTGTCAGCCTTTTTCAGAGTTTTGCTCAAGTCCCTCAATTTCAGCCAGAATTTACCTGAAATCACAGAAAAACACACAAACTCATAGTAAAGTCCAGAAATGTGAATTTAACATAAAAACTAATGAAAACATCCCTAAAAGTAGCTCAAACTTACTAAAAACTACCTAAAAATAATGCCAAAAAGCGTATAAATTATCCGCTCATCACAACACCAAACTTAAATTGTTGCTTGTCCCCAAGCAACTGAAAATCAAATAGGATAAAAAGAAGAGAATATACTATAAATTCCAGAATATCAATGAATATTAATTATAATTAGATGAGCGGGACTTGTAGCTTTTTGCTTCTGAACAGTTTTGGCATCTCACTTTTTCCTTTGAAGTTTAGAGTGATTGGCGTCTCTGGGAACTTAGAATTTTGGATAGTGTTATTGACTTTCCTAGTTAAGCATGTTGATTCTTGAACACAGCTACTTATGAGTCTTGGCCTTGGCCCTAAGCACGCTGTTTTCCAGTATTACCACCGGATACATAAATGCCACAGACACATAACTGGGTGAACCTTTTCAGATCGTGACTCAGCTTTGCTAGAGTCCCCAGTTAGTGGTGTCCAGAGCTCTTAAGCACACTCTTTTGCTTTGGATCACGACTTTAACCACTCAGTCTCAAGCTTTTTACTTGGACCTTCATGACACAAGCATATGGTTAGGGACAGCTTGATTTAGCCGCTTAGGCCTGGATTTTATTTCCTTGGGCCCTCCTATCCATTGATGCTCAAAGCCTTGGATCCTTTTTACCCTTGCCTTTTGGTTTTAAGGGCTATTGACTTTTTCTGCTTGCTTTTTCTTTTCTTTTTTTTCGCCTTTTTTTTGTAAGCTTTTGCTTTTTCACTGCTTTTTCTTGCTTCAAGAATCAATTTCATGATTTTTCAGATCCTCAATAACATTTCTCTTTGTTCATCATTCTTTCAAGAGCCAACAATTTTAACACTCATAAACAACAATATCAAAAGACATATGCACTATTCAAGCATTCATTCAGAAAACAAAAGGTATTGTCACCACATCAATATAATTAAATTAAATTCAATGATAAATTCGAAATTCATGTACTCCTTGTTCTTTTGAATTAAAACATTTTTCATTTAAGAGAGGTGAAGGATTAATGGATTTTATTCATAGCTCTAAGGCATGGTTACATACTAATGATCATGAAGTAGAGACACAAAACATAGATAAACACAACATTAAAAACCGAAAACACAAAGAAATAAAGAACAAGGAATGAATCCACCTTTAGTGGCGTCTTCTTCTTGAAGGACCAACAATGTCCTTAAGCTCTTCTATGTCCCTTCCTTGCCTTTGTTGCTCCTCCCTCATTGCTCTTTGGTCTTCTCTTATTTCTTGGAGAATGATGGAGTGCTCATGATGTTCCACCCTTAATTGTTCCACATTGTGGCTCAAATCTTCTAAGGAGGTGTTGAGTCGCTCCCAATAGTTGTTGGGAGGAAAGTGCATCCTTTGAGGCATCTCAGGGATTTCTTGATGATGAGCTTCCTCATGCATCTCTTGAGAGTCGTGAGGGATCTCTCTTGCTTGCTCCATCCTCTTCTTGGTGATGGGCTTATCCTCTTCAATGGGGATATCTCCTTCTATGATAACTCCAGCTGAGTAACATAGATGGCAAATAAGATGAGGAAAAGCTAGCCGTGCCATGGGTGAGGGCTTGTCGGCTATTTTGTAGAGTTCATTGGAGATGATCTCATGAACTTCTACTTCCTCTCCAATCATGATGCCATGAATCATGATTGCCCAATCCACAGTAACTTCTGATCGGTTGCTAGTAGGAATGATGGAGCGTTGTATGAACTCCAACCATCCTCCAGCTACAGGCTTGAGGTCCAGTCTTCTTAGTTGGACTGGCTTGCCTTTGGAGTCTCTCTTCCATTGAGCTCCTTCCACACATATGTCCATTAGGATTTGGTCCAACCTTTGATTAAAGCTGACCCTTCTAGTGTAGGGGCGTTCATCTCCTTGCATCATGGGCAAGTGAAACGCCAACCTCACATTTTCCGGACTAAAATCTAAGTATTTCCCCTGAACCATTGTGAGATAATTCTTTGGATTCGGGTTCATACTTTGATCATGGTTCCTAGTGATCCATGCATTGGCATAGAACTCTTGAACCATTAGGATTCCGACTTGTTGCATGGGGTTGGTTAGGACTTCCCAACCTCTTCTTTGGATCTCATGTCGGATCTCCGGATACTCATTTTTCTTGAGCTTGAAAGGGACCTCAGGGATCACCTTCTTCTTTGCCACAACATCATAGAAGTGGTCTTGATGGCTCTTGGAGATGAATCTTTCCATCTCCCATGAACTCGGAGGTGGAAGCTTTTGTCTTCCCTTTCCCTTTTCTAGAGGATACTCCGGCCTTAGGTGCCATTGATGGTAATGGAAAAAAAAAGCTTATGCTTTTCCCACACCAAACTTAAAATATTGCTCGCCCTCGAGCAAGAAAGAAAAGAAGAGAAGAAGAAAAAGAAGAAAATATGGTAGAGAGGGAGAGATGTAGGTTCGGTTAAGAGGGAGAAGAGGGGTTTGGGTTGTGTGAAAATGAAGGAGATTGGAAGGGTATTTATAGGGAGAGGGGAGGGTGGATGTTCGGCCATTTGGGTGGGAATGGGAGGGAAATTGATTTTGAATTTTATGAAGGTAGGTGGGGTTTATGGGGAAGAGTGGGTTGATGTGAGTGGTGAATGGGGTAATTGGGAAGAGGAATTGAGGTGATTGGTGAAAGTTGTTGGGAAGTGTGACATGGGGAGTAGGAGAGTGTAATTAGGATTAGGAGTGTGTAATTAGGATTAGGAGGTAAGGTGGGAATATATTAGGTGGGGATCCTGTGGGGTCCACAGATCCAGAGGTGATCCTGTGGGTTCCACAGATCCTGAGGTGTCAAGGAATTCCATTCCTGTACCAAATAGGCATGTAAAATGCCTTTGCACACCATTCTGGCGTTTAAACGCCCATTGGTGCACGTTCTGGGCGTTCAACGCCCATGTAAAGCATGTTTCTGGCGTTGAACGCCAGTTTCATGCTTGTTACTGGCGTTCAGCGCCAGATTTTCTTCTCTGGGCACATTCTTGGCGTTCAGCGCCAGAATGTTGCTTGTTTCTGGCGTTCAGTGCCAGAATGATGCTCTGTTCTGGTGTTGAACGCCAGCCAGATGCATCTTACTGGCGTTGAACGCCAGCCTGTGCGTCCTCCAGGGTGTGAATTTTTTTCTTCTGCTGTTTTTGATTCTGTTTTTAATTTTTATGATTTTTTCGTGACTCCTCATGATCATGTACCTAATAAAACACAAAGTAACAATAAAACAAAATAAAATAAAATTTAGATAAATAAAATTGGGTTGCCTCCCAACAAACGCTTTTTTAATGTCAATAGCTTGACAGTGGCTCTCATGGAGCCACAAGGTGATCAGGTCAATGTTTGTGTAGTCCCAACACCAAACTTAGAGTTTGGATATGGGGTCTTAACACCAAACTTAGAGTTTGGTTGTGGCCTCACAACACCAAACTTAGAGTTTGACTGTGTGGGCTCTTCTTGACTCTGAACTGAGAGAAGCTCTTCATGCTTACTCTCTTTTGTCACAGAGGGATGGCCATGTGCCTTAAACACAAGGTAGTCCCCATTCAATTGAAGGACTAATTCACCTCTGTTGACATCTATCACAGCTCCTGCTGTGGCTAGGAAAGGTCTTCCAAGGATGATGCAATCATCCTCTTCCTTCCTAGTGTCTAAGATTATGAAATCAGCAGGGATGTAAAGGCCTTCAACCTTTACTAACACGTCCTCTACTATTCCATAAGCTTGTCTCAAGGACTTGTCTGCCAATTGTAATGAGAACAAGGCAGGTTGTACCTCAATGATCCCCAGCTTCTCCATTACAGAGAGTGACATAAGATTTATCCCTGACCCCAGATCACACAGAGCCTTTTCAAAGGTCATGGTGCCTATGGTACAAGGTATTAGGAACTTGCCAGGATCTTGTTTCTTTTGAGGTAGAGTTTTCTGAATCCAAGTATCTAGTTCACTAATGAGCAAGGGAGGTTCACTTTCCCAAGTCTCATTACCAAACAACTTGGCATTCAGCTTCATGATAGCTCCTAAGTATTGAGCAATTTGCTCTCTAGTCACATCTTCATCCTCTTCAGAGGATGAATAGTCTTCAGAGCTCATGAATGGCAGAAGGAAATTTAATGGAATCTCTATGGTCTCTATATGAACCTCAGATTCCTTTGGATCCTTAATAGGAAACTCCTTCTTGCTTGAAGGACGTCCCAGGAGGTCTTCCTCACTAGGATTTTCGTCCTCTTCCTCCCTTGTGCATTCGGCCACATTGATCACATCAATGGCCTTGCACTCTCCTTTTGGATTCTCTTCTGTATTACTTGGGAGAATACTGGGAGGAGTTTCAATGACTTTCTTACTCAGCTGGCCCACTTGTGCCTCCAAATTTCTAATGGAGGATCTTGTTTCATTCATGAAACTGAAAGTGGCCTTTGACAGATCAGAGACTATATTGGCTAAATTAGAAGTGTTTTGTTCAGAATTCTCTGTCTGTTGCTGAGAAGATAATGGATATGGCTTGCTATTGCTCAGCCTATTGCGTCCACCATTGTTAAAGCCTTGTTGAGGCTTTTGTTGATCCTTCCATGAGAAATTTGGATGATTTCTCCATGATGGGTTATAGGTGTTTCCATAAGGTTCACCCATGTAATTAACCTCTGCCATGGCAGGGTTCTCAGGATCATAAGCTTCTTCAGAAGCTGCCTCTTTAGTACTGTTGGATGCATGTTGCCATCCATTCAGACTTTGAGAGATCATGTTGACCTGCTGAGTCAACACTTTGTTCTGAGCCAATATGGCATTCAGAGCATCAATTTCAAGAACTCCTTTCTTCTGAGGTATCCCATTATTCACGGAATTTCTCTCAGAAGTGTACATGAATTGGTTGTTTGCAACCATGTCAATGAGTTCTTGAGCCTCTTCAGGCGTTTTCTTTAGGTGAATAGATCCACCTGCAGAATGGTCCAATGACATTTTCGAAAATTCAGAGAGACCATAATAGAATATATCTAATATGGTCCATTCTGAAAACATGTCAGATGGACATCTTTTGGTCAGCTGCTTGTATCTTTCCCAAGCTTCATAGAGGGATTCACCATCTTTTTGCTTGAAGGTTTGAACATCCACTCTCAGCTTGCTCAGCTTTTGAGGAGGAAAGAATTTATCCAAGAAGGCAGTGACCAGCTTATCCTAGGAGTCCAGGCTATCCTTGGGTTGTGAATCCAACCATATTCTAGCTCTGTCTCTTACAGCAAAAGGGAAAAGCATGAGTCTGTAGACTTCAGGATCAACTCCATTCGTCTTTACAGTCTCACAGATATGCAAGAACTCAGTTAAAAACTGGTAAGGATCTTCAGATGGAAGTCCATAAAACTTGCAGTTTTGTTGCATTAAGGCAACTAGCTGAGGTTTCAACTCAAAGTTATTGGCTCCAATAGCAGGAATGGAGATGCTTCTTCCATCAAACTTGGACGTTGGCTTTGTGAAGTCACCAAGCATTCTCCTTGCATTATTATTATTTTCGGCTGCCATCTCCTTCTCTTGTTCTAATATTTCTGAAAGGTTACCTTTAGATTGTTGTAACTTAGCTTCTCTTAATTTTCTCTTCAAAGTCCTTTCAGGTTCTGGATCTATTTCAACAAGAGTTCCTTTATCCTTGTTCCTGCTCATATGAAAGAGAAGAAAACAAGAAAAGAAGAGAAATCCTCTATGTCACAGTATAGAGATTCCTTTATGTTAGTAGAAAAAGAAAAGAAAAGTGAAGAATGAAGATGAGGGGATTCGGATATTTAGATGGAGAGGGGTGAAGAGAAGTGTGAGTAATTAAATAAATAAATAGAATAAGAAAAGAGAGGGAGAATTTCGAAAACAATTTTGAAAAAGGGGTTAGTAATTTTCGAAAATTAAAGATAAGATAAGTTTAAAATTAAAAATTAAAACAAAAAGAATTTTTGAGAAAGAGATGAGACATTTTCAAAAATTAGAGAGGGAAAAGTAGTTAGGTGGTTTTGAAAAAGAAAAGAAACAAACAAAAAGTCAAAGAGTTAGTTGAAAAAGATATTAAAATCAAATTTGAAAAGATAATAAGATAAGAAGTTAGATAAGATATTTTGAAATCAAATTTTGAAAAAGATAAAATTTTTGAAAAAGATGAGATAAAAGATAAAAGATTTGTTGAGAAAGATTTAATTTTTAAAAAGACTTAACTAACAAGAAACTACAAGATAAGATTCTAGAATTTAAAGATTAAACCTTTCTTAACAAGAAAGTAACAAACTTCAAATTTTTGAATCAATCACATTAATTGTTAGCTAATTTTCGAAAATATGATATAAAGATAAGAAAAAGATTTTGAAAAAAATTTTTGAATTTTTCGAAAAATAGAAAAAAATGGAAAAGATATGATTTTTGAAAAAGGATTTTGAAAAGATAAGATTTTTAAAATTGAAATTTTGACTTGACTTGTTAGAAACAACTAATTTTAAAAATTTTTGACCAAGTTAACCCAAAATTTCAAAAATTTGGAGGGAAATAAGGAAAAGATATTTTTTATTTTTGAATTTTTAATTATGAGAGAGAAAAACAACAAAAATACTCAATGCATGAAATTTTTAAATCAAAACAATGAATGCATGCAAGAATGCTATGAATGTCAAGATGAACACCAAGAACACTTTGAAGATCATGATGAACATCAAGAACATAGTTTTGAAAAATATTTTGATGCAAAGAAAACATGCAAGACACCAAACTTAGAAATTTTTAATGCTTGGAAAATATGAATGCAAAGATGCACATGAAAAACAACAAACAACACAAAACAAGAAAACATCAAGATCAAACAAGAGGACTTATCAAGAACAACTTGAAGATCATGAAGAACACTATGAATGCATGGAATTTTCGAAAAATGCAAGAAAAATTGTTAAAGCATGCAATTGACACCAAACTTAAAAATTAACACAAGACTCAAACAAGAAACGCAAAATATTTTTGATTTTATGATTTTCTAATTTTTTTGTATTTTTATTTTATTTTTTTCGAAAATATTCTTTTAGAAAAACGAAAATAAAAGAAAAATTTTGAAAACTTTTTGAAAAGAAAATAAAAAGAAAATTACCTAATCTGAGCAACAAGATGAACCGTCAGTTGTCCATACTCGAACAATCCCCGGCAACGGCGCCAAAAACTTGGTGGACGAAATTGTGATCCATATTCTTTTGTACTTGTATGAAATCATTATTGTGGCACCAGTTGAATTCACAACTCCGTTCAACTAACCAGCAAGTGTACTGGGTCGTCCAAGTAATAAACCTTACGCGAGTAAGGGTCGATCCCACAGAGATTGTTGGTATGAAGCAAGCTATGGTCACCTTGTAAATCTCAGTTAGGCAGATTAAATTGGTTTATGGGTTTTCGGAAATTAATAATAAAAAGAAAATAAAAGGGATAGAAATACTTATGTAAATTAATAGTGGGAATTTCAGATAGGTGTATGGAGATGCTGTGTTCCTCTTGAAACTCTGCTTCACTACTCGCTCTTCTTTCAATTCTTCTTATTCCTTTCCATGGCAAGCTGTATGTAGGGCATCACCATCATCGGTGGCTACTTTCAATCCTCTCGGGAAAATGGTCCTATGCGCTGTCACTGCATGGCTAATCGTCTGGAGGCATCACCCTTGGTTGATGGCTACATCCCATCCTCTCAGTGAAAATGGTCCAAATGCTCTGTCACAGCATAGCTAATCATCTGTCGGTTCTCAATCAGGTTGGAATAGAATCCATTGATTCTTTTGCGTCTGTCACTAACGCCCAGCCTTCAGAAGTTTGAAGCTCGTCACAGTCATTCAATACCGGAATCCTACTCGGAATACCACAGACAAGGTTAGACTTTCCGGATTCCCAGGATCCTACTCGGAATACCACAGACAAGGTTAGACTTTCCGGATCCTCATAAATGCCGCCATCCATCTAGCTTATACCACGAAGATTCTGTTGGGGAATCTAAGAGATATGCGCCCGGCCTAGAGTAGAATGGAAGTGGCTGTCAGTCACGCGCGTTCATAGGTGAGAATGATGATGAGTGTCACGGATCATCACATTCATCAAAGTGTTGTGCAACGTATATCTTGGAATAAGAACAAAAGAGAATTGAATAAAAAGTAATAGTGATTGTATTGAAACTTGAGGTACAGCAGAGCTCCACACCCTTAATCTATGGTGTGCAGAAACTCCACTGTTGAAAATACATAAGTAAAAGGTTCAGGCATGGCCGAATGGCCAGCCCCCTTGAGTGATCAAGAGACCGAATAATCAAAGGCTAAACAGTCAAGAGATTAAACTGTCAAAAGATGTCTAATACAATAGTAACTTATCCTATTTATACTAGACTAGCTACTAGGGTTTACATGAGTAAGTAATTGATGCATAAATCCACTTCCGGGGCCCACTTGGTGTATGCTTGGGCTGAGCTTGATCTATCCACGAGCTGAGGCTTTTCTTGGAGTTGAACTCCAAGTTATGACGTGTTTTGGGCGTTCAACTCCGGATCATGACGTTTTTCTGGCGTTTAACTCCAGACAGTAGCATGTACTTGGCGTTCAACGCCAAGTTACATCGTCAATTTCCGAATAAAGTATGGACTATTATATATTGCTGGAAAGCTCTGGATGTCTACTTTTCAACGCCGTTGAGAGCGCACCATTTGGAGTTCTGTAGCTCTAGAAAATCCACTTCGAGTGTAGGGAGGTCAGATTCCAACAGCATCAGCAGTCCTTTTGTCAGCCTTTTTCAGAGTTTTGCTCAAGTCCCTCAATTTCAGCCAGAATTTAGCTGAAATCACAGAAAAACACACAAACTCATAGTAAATTCCAGAAATGTGAATTTAACATAAAAACTAATGAAAATATCCCTAAAAGTAGCTCAAACTTACTAAAAACTACCTAAAAACAATGCCAAAAAGCGTATAAATTATCCGCTCATCACATAATCACTAGCATCACACTTAGCTCAAATGGTAAATCCCAGTTAGGAGGGCTATGATGGGTGCAGAGACAAGCTTCACTTTTAGAGTTTCAAAGGCATGCAAGCAGCTATTATCAAAAACTAAAGGAGTTTCAGTAATAAGAGATTGCTCAATAGTTTAGCAATTTTAGAAAAATCCTTTATGAACCTTCTGTAGAATCTTGCATATCCTAAGAAGCTCCGTATTACCTTAACATTAGTAGGGGTGGTAATTTTTCAATTACCTCCACCTAAGCTTTATCAACCTCTATTCCTTTGCTTGAAATCTGGTGACAAAAAATAATACCTTCAATTACCATAAAATGACATTCTTTCCAATTTAAAACAAGGTTTGTTTCTTGACACCGTTTCAAGACTAAGGATAGATGCTTAAGGCAAGAATTAAAAGAATCACCAAAAATAGAGAAATTGTCCATAAATACCTCAATGAAATTTTCAATCATGTCAGAGAAAATAGAAAGCATACACCTCTGAAAAGTCGCTGGGGCATTACAGAGTCCAAACGGCATCCTCCGGTAAGCAAATACTCCAAAAAGACAAGTGAATGCCATCTTCTCCTGATTTTGGGAGTCTACAGCAATCTGATTATATCTAGAGTATCCATCTAGAAAATAGTAGAAAGCATGTCCGGCTAACATCTCAAGCATTTGATCAACGAAAAGAAGGAGAAAGTGATCCTTGCGTGTAGCATTGTTGAGCCATCTGTAGTCAATACACATGTGCCACCCGGTGATGGTTCTTATGGGAATGAGCTCATTTTTATCATTCTTAATCACTGTCATCCCTCTTTTCTTAGGAACCACTTGTACAGGACCCACCCATGGGCTGTCAGAAATAGGGTAGATGATCCCGGCTCCCAAAAGGCTTCATTACTTCTTTCTGGACCACTTCTTTCATGGTTGGATTTAGTCACCTATGTGGTTGCACAATTGGTTTAGCGTCATGCTCTAGTAAGATCTTGTGTATACACTTGGTCAGACTAATCCCCTTTAAATCACTAATGGTCCATCCAATAATAGTTTTATGAATCCAGAGTACTTAAATAAGCACTCTTCTTCCTCATGTTTCAGAGAGGAGCTAATGATTACTGGATAATTGTCTTTGTCTTCTAGGAAGGCATACTTCAAAGATGGAGGCAGAGATTTCAACTCAAGTTTCGAGGCTCCTTCTTCTATGCTAGGCATGTGAGACTTCTCTTTCAGAGGTGGTGAATCATCAAGTTTAAGCAATGCACCCTCAGAAGGGGACTTCAGAATGTCATCAAGTTTCTCAGCTTCAAACACCTCTTTAATCAGAGGTTCAATCATATCAACCCTCATGCACCATTCGGAGTCATTAGGATGTTGCAAGCCTTTTAGAATATTGAGGACAATTTCCTCTTCATTGACTCTCAAAACCAATTCGCCCTTTTTCACATCAATCAGAGCTCTTGCCATGGCTAAAAAGGGTCTTCCAAGGATCATAGAAGTATTTTTTGTGTTCTTTCATATCCAATACCACAAAATCAACAGGAAAGATAAAAGTTCCTACTTTCACAAGCAAATCCTCAACAACTCCAAGGGGATACTTAATAGAATGGTCTGCAAGTTGAAGAGATATGCGAGTGGGTTTTACCTCATCGATTTAAAGCTTTTTCATTAGTGAAAGAGGCATGAGGTTAATGCTAGCTCCAAGATCATATAAGGCCTTCTGAATAGTGGTCTCTTCAATGGTACAGGGAATTAGAAAACTCCCAGGATCCTGCAGCTTCTCTAGGAGATTTTTCTGGATGACTGCACTGCATTTCTTAGTTAGTACCACTGTCTCACTTTCTTTCTAATCCTTCTTCTTACTCAATAACTCCTTCATAAATTTGGCATAAAGAGGCATTTGCTCAAAGGCCTCTACAAAAGGGATGTTGATATGAAGCTTCCTGAAAACCTCTAAAAATTTAGAATTTTGGTTGTCCTTAGATGCCTTTTGAAGTCTCTGAAGATATGGCATTTTAGACTTGTATTCAAGAGCCTTGGGTAGAGCAGGATGTGTATCAAGAGTGACTGGAAAAGGATTGTCTGGATGCCTTGAGGGGGCATGTTCTGCCTCTTCATTTGTCCTCTCTGTGGTCTCCTTTTCAACCTGTTCTTCACCACCATTAGTTTCTGGGCCTGCAATCTTACCACTTCTTAACTTAACCGCCTGACACTCCTCTCTTGGAGTGGAAACCGTGTAACTAGAAGGAGTATGAGGAGGTCTCTCAGGTGGTTTTTTGTTGAAGTGTCCCATTTGTATCTCCAAGTTCCAAAGTGAAGCTTTGGTTTCCTACAAAAAAAAACTTGGTTGGTTCTTGAGAGTTTTGCAACAATAGATGCCAGTCCGGGGTGCTCTAAGGTTGAGAAGGTTTAGACGGGCAGTTGTTGAAGTGATTGAAACCCCTCTGAGAATTCGGTTGCGGCCTCTGAAGTTGCTCTCTCCATCCATAGTTTGGTTGATTCCTTCACTGTTGATTAAAATTATTGGAATAGGGACCATTGTTAGTGTTTCTTAAGGGACTCCCCATGAAATTTACCTGCTCATGAATGAAGTTCCCATACTCATAATTCTCGCCTTTAGGTCAACCGCCACTCATATCATAAGAAAGGTCTTGAGCTTTAATGATTGAGACTCGCATTCCACTTAATCGTTGTGTAAGAGCACTAATTTGCTGAGACATTTCCTTATTCTGAGCAAGAATTTCATCCAAGGCATCCAATTCTATGACTTTTTTTTCACAGTAGTCCTCTCAGAAGAATATAAGTATTGGTTATTAGCAACCATTTCAATTAACTTAGTAGCTTCCTCTGGGTCTTCTTCATGTGAAGTGATCAACCTGCAGAATTATCAAAAGACATTTTGCATCTCAGAGATGCCATCATAAAATTTCTGCAACTGCATCCACTCTGAGAACATATCTGGAGGCATTTTCTGATCATTAACTTGTACCTCTCCCAAGCTTCATAAAGGGATTCACCATCTCTCTACCTGAAGGTTTGAACATTAGTACTCAGCTTAGTCAACCTCTGAGGTGGAAAGAATTTGGTTAAAAACTTGTTGATCACCTTGTCCAAGTGTCCAAGCTCTCCTTGGGCTGAGTGTCTAACTAATATTTGGCTCGGTCCCTTACAGCAAAGGGAAGAGAAGCAGCTTGTAGACATCAGGGTTCACTCCGTTAGTCTTTAAAGTATTACAGATCTGCTGGAAATTAGATATGAACAAGTTAGAATCTTTTTGCAGGAGACCGTGAAACTGATAGTTTTACTACACTAGAGTGATCAACTGGGGCTTTAACTCAAAGTTATTTGCAGCAATAGGAGGTACATCAATGCTATTCCCATAAAAGTCTGGGCTAGGAGCAGTATAAGAGCCAAGAGTTCTCCTTGATTGTTTGGCCATATTAGGAGAAGTTTCTTGTCCCTATTCCTGCTTATAAACAAATAGAAAACAACAAAAAGTGGGATTCTCTATGTCAAAGTGCAGAGATTTCCAGTGAGGTATCATGTGTAAAAGAAATAAATCAAAATAGACTACATAATTAATACTAGAAATTCAAAAATAAAAAAAATAAGCAACTAATTTCAAAAATAAAGAAAAGAAAATTAACCGGAAAAATAATTAAGGTTACTAAAGGACACCAAACTTAATTTCTGAAATTAATAAAAAATTTTAAAATAGGTTTAAACTACATTTTGAAAATTCAAGAACGAAATAAATAAATAAAAATTAAAAAGCTAAGAACGCCTAATCTAAGTAATCAAACAACGGTTTGTTGTCAATCACAGTCAATCCCCGACAATGGCGCAAAAAACTTGGTGCATATTTTCTATATCCACGAACTAACCGGCAAGTGCACCGAGTCATACCAAGTAATACCTCAGGTGAGTGAGGGTCGATCCCACGAGGATTGATGGACTGAGCAACTATGGTCGAATGACTCATTTAGTCAGGCCAGCAGAAAGTTGTGATTTGAGGGTTATAAAACATATTAAATAGTAGATTCAGAAAGTAAGAAAGCAAACAATAAAAGTGGTGTGAAATATATGAGGGCAAATAGTTAAGACTTCATAGTTGTTTATTCATTTGGATCCAGTTTTATTACCAACTATTTTAATCATGCAAGATTCATTTCATGGCAAACTGTAATTGAGTAAACCCTAATATCTTAGTAATTTAGTCTCCTCTAACCCAAATCAACCACCAATGTCTTGGTCACTTATGTAGATTAGAGGGTTAAGTTCAATTCTAGTTTATGGCCACAAAACCCTAATTACCCAAAGCTAAGAGAATTATATGTCACGTATCCCATTAGTTCAAAAAATTAGTAATTAGGAGGAATTTGATTTCAAACTGTTGTTCAAGCGAGATAACTCTATTGAGAATCACAAGAACACATATAGAATAGGATTATACTGTTGTTCTACCCAGATTCATAAGATGAACAACGAAAGCAATTCTTGAAACTGAATCAATACATTAATTAAAATAGAAAAGTAATAATCTTAATCCATAGAAATAAACAGAGCTCCTAACCTTAACCAACGAGATTTAGTGGCTCATGACTTACAGAGAAAATAGGAGTTCTGAAATTGTGAAAGTGCAGACATCCGAAAAATTTTCCTGAAGGGTGAATCTTTTCTCTTTTATATCTAACCTAATTTAATTTGAAATTAAAATAAAATAATAAATTCTAAGACTAAAATATTTTCTTTGTAAATAAAAATTATAAAAATAAAAGATAAAATAATAATTAATAGCTAAATCCAACTAAAGATGCTTCAAGAGTGAGGTGAGATCCGAATTGCCTGGCGCTAAACGCCAGCTTTGGCGTTTAGCGTCCAAAGGAGCAGAATGCCTCTAATTTTGCTGGGTTGCTGGCGCTAAATGCCATCTTGGCGTTTAGGCCCAAAGGGCAGCTTCATTTCTTCTCTTTCTTGCATGAAACACTGCCAAATTGATATGAATTTCACCTGAAATACTAAAAACACTAAAACAACTCAAAGTAGCATCCAAAGAGGATTTTAACACCAAAATATAATTCAACTTACTAAATTCTAACTAGATTTAACTAGAAAATAAGCAAAAAAATAGATATAAGATACTCATGCATCAAGTAGTAGGTCCAAGTAAGTACAACAGAACCCCATGAGTACTGCCTGTATATCTCGAAATTGACAATCAATGGATCCATCTAACATGTACAGTGGTGCTAGATTTATCTGATAACAGTAGTCTACTGATCAATCTGAGAATGTAACGTGCATACTATTGGAGTACATTGATGAGCGGATAATTTATACGCTTTTTGCATTGTTTTTAGGTAGTTTTTAGTAGGTTTGAGCTACTTTTAGGGATGTTTTCATTAGTTTTTATGTTAAATTCACATTTCTGGACTTTACTATGAGTTTGGTGTTTTTTCTGTGATTCAGGTAAATTCTGGCTGAAATTGAGGACTTGAGCAAAACTCTGAAGAAGGCTGACAAAAAGGACTGCTGATGCTGTTGGAATCTGACCTCCCTGCACTCGAAATGGATTTTCTGGAGCTACAGAACTCCAATTGGCGCTCTCTCAACGGCGTTGGAAAGTAGACATCCAGGGATTTCCAGTAATATATAATAGTTTATACTTTATTCGAATATTGACGACGTAACTTGGCGTTGAACGCCAAGTTCATGCTGCTGTCTGGAGTTAACGCCAGAAAAACGTCATGATCCGGAGTTGAACGCCCAAAACACGTCATAACTCGGAGTTCAACTCCAAGAGAAGTCTCAGCTCGTGGATTAATCAAGCTCAGCCCAAGCATACACCAAGTGGGCCCCGGAAGTGGATTTATGCATCAATTACTTACTCATGTAAACCCTAGGAGCTAGTTATTATAAATAGAACATTTATCTATTGTATTAGACATCTTTTGACCACTTTAAGTCTTTGATCATTCGGTCACTTGATCATGGAGAGGGCTGGCCATTCGGCCATGCCTGAACCCCTTTCACTTATGTATTTCCAACGTGGAGTTTCTGCACACCATAGATTAAGGGTGTGGAGCTCTGCTGTACCTCAAGTATTAATGCAATCCTATTTTCTTTTATTCAAATCTCTCTTATTCTTATTCCAAGATATTCATTCGTACCCAAGAACATGATGAGTGTAATGATAAAATGACGATCATTATCATTCTCACTTATGAACGCACGTGATTGACAACCACTTCCGTTCTACATGCAACCGAGCTTGAATGTGTATCTCTTAGATTCCCCAACAGAATCTTCGTGGTATAAGCTAGATAGATGCGGCATTTATGAGGATCCGGAAAGTCTCACCTTGTCTGTGGTATTCCGAGTAGGATCCTGGGAATCCGGAAGGTCTAACCTTGTCTGTGGTATCCGAGTAGGATTCCGGTAATGAATGACTGTGACGTACTTCAAACTTGCAAGTGCTGGGCTTAGTGACAGACGCAAAAGAATCAAGGGATTCTATTCCAGTAGGCGCAGGAACCAACCAGTGATTAGCCGTGCTGTGACAGAGTGCGTGAGCGTAGTTTTCACTGCGAGGATGGGATGTAGCCATCAACCAATGGGTGATGCCTCCAGACGATTAGCCGTGCGAGTGACAGCCGCATAGGATCATTTCCCGAGAGGATTGAAAGTAGCCACCGCTGATGGTGAACCCCTATACACAGCTTGCCATGGAAAGGAGTAAGAAGGATGAGTTGAAGCAGTAGGAGAGCAGGCGTCCTTGAGCCATACAGTATCTCCATTCGCTTATCTGAAATTCCCACCAATGAATCTGCATGAGTATTCTATCCCTTTTATTATTTTATTTCTTATTTTATTTTCGAAATCCATAAACCAATTTAAATCTGCCTAACTGAGATTTACAAGGTGACCATAGCTTGCTTCATACCAACAATCTCTGTGGGATCGACCCTTACTCACGTAAGGTTTATTACTTGGACGACCCAGTACACTTGCTGGTTAGTTGAACGGAATTGTGAATTCAACTGGTGCCATAATAATGATTTCATACAAAATAGTTAGAACATTGATCACATTTCGTTCCACCAAGTTTTTGCGCCGTTGCCGGGGATTGTTCGAGTATGGACAACTGACGGTTCGTCTTGTTGCTCAGATTGGGTAATTTTCTTTTCAAAAATCTTTTTCAAAAATTTTCTTTTCTTTTTCGTTTTTCCAAAAATATGTTTTTCGAAAAAATTAAATAAAAATACAAAAAAATTAGAAAATCATAAAAATCAAAAAAAAAAATATTTTGTGTTTCTTGTTGAGTCTTGTGTTAATTTTTAAGTTTGGTGTCAATTGCATGCTTTTAAAATTTTTCTTGCATTCTTTCAAAATTTCATGCATTCATAGTGTTCTCATGATCTTCAAGTTGTTCTTGACAAGTCTTCTTGTTTGATCTTGATGATTTCTTGTTTTGTGTCTTTGTTGTTTTTCATGTGCACTTTTGCATTCATATTTTCCATGCATTAAAGATTTCTAAGTTTGGTGTCTTGCATGTTTTCTTTGCATCAAAAATTTTTCCAAAATTATGTTCTTGATGTTCATCATGATCTTCAAAGTTTCTTGGTGTTCATCTTGACATTCATAGCATTCTTGCATGCATTTGTGTCTTGATCCAAAATTTTCATGTTTTGGGTCATTTTGTGTTTTCTTTATAAAATTCAAAAAATCGGAAAAAAATTATTGTGTCCTCACTTTTTTTCCTCCCACAAAATTTCCACAATTAATTGGGGTTGAGTTTGTTACTTTCTTGTTAAGAAAGGTTCAATCTTTAAATTCTAGAATCTTATCTTGTGGTTTCTTGTTAGTTAAGTCTTTTTAAAAATTAAATCTTTTTCAAAATATCTTTTTATTAAAATTTTTATCTTATCTTTTTATCTTTTATCTTATCTTTTTCAAAAATTTTATCTTTTTCAAAATTTGATTTCAAAATATCTTATCTAACTTCTTATCTTCTTATCTTTTTCAAAATTTGATTTCAAATCTTTTTCAATCAACTAACTAACTTTTGTTTATTTCTTATCTTTTTCAAAACCAACTAACTACCTATCCCTCTCTAATTTTCGAAAATTCTCCCTCTCTTTTTCAAAATTCTTTTTGTCTTAAATTTTAAATTTTAATTATATTTTGTCTTTAATTTTCGAAAAATTACTAACCTCTTTTTCAAAAAATTATTTTCGAAATTTCCCTTCTCTTCTCTTATTCTATTAATTATTTACTAACACTTCTCTTCACCTCTCTTCATCCAAAAATCCGAATTCATCCTTCTTCATTCTTCTACCCCCTTCTTCTTCTACTAACATAAAGGAATCTCTATACTGTGACATAGAGGATTCCTCTTTCTTTTCTTGTTTTCTTCTCTTCATATGAGCAGGAACAGGGAAAAAGGCACTCTTGTTGAAGTTGATCCATAACCTGAAAGGACTCTGAAGAGAAAATTAAAGAAGCTAAATTACAACAATCCAGAAACAACCTTTCAGAAATTTTCGAACAAGAGAAGGACATGGCAGCCGAAAATAATAATAATAATAATGCAAGGAGAATGCTTGGTGACTTCACAAAGCCAACATCCAAGTTTGATGGAAGAAGCATCTCCATTCTGCCATTGGAGCCAATAACTTTGAGCTTAAGCCTCAACTAGTTGCATTAATGCAACAA
Source organism: Arachis hypogaea (assembly GCF_003086295.3). Taxonomy (NCBI): domain Eukaryota; kingdom Viridiplantae; phylum Streptophyta; class Magnoliopsida; order Fabales; family Fabaceae; genus Arachis; species Arachis hypogaea. The sequence goes on from NC_092041.1 coordinate 84,231,588, forward strand.
AACTGCAAGTTTTATGGACTTCCATCTGAAGATCCTTATCAGTTTTGACTGAGTTCTTGCAGATCTGTGAGACTGTAAAGACAAATGGAGTTAA